>NW_009913405.1:61128-76516 GCF_000696875.1 Nestor notabilis | reverse complement strand
CCTTCTCCTCCCCCCCCCAGCCTAACTGGGCATGACTGGGTAGCCTGTTCTAGTTGGCATTGCTTTGGTCAAGCAGTTGGGCTAGGTGAGCTCTGGAGGTCCCTTGCAGCCTACGTGACTCATCAGTTTTGCAATTTATTGGTATGATTGGGGAAAAAAGACAGACTGGTGTGAAGTTTCAGCTCTTCAGGCTCAAATTGCAGTGAAAATGGCCAGACTAAACTGTTCAGCAAACAAATATTTAAAATCCAAGAGGAAACTCGAATGCACAGGTATTGTTTTCAACTGTATTGTATTTGCTCAGGAAACAGATAACCTGACACTTCTGTAATGTTTTCTATTCAGAGAGATCTCACTGCATTGCTGTCATTAGTAAATCAAATCTGAGTATTTCTACAAATGGGAAACTTAGAGACATATATTGATTTTTGGCTCCCACTGGAAGTTTGTGGCAGAGCCAGAAATATAATCTGATGTCTTGATTCCCAGTTCAGTACTCTGACAGCAAAGCAGCCCTTTCCCTTTGTATAAAATTAATGCTAGAATGGTTGTCTACTTAAAATGTCTGGGAAACTGCAAGGATAATTCTTCAAAGCCTGCTTCATTTCGTGCAAGCTTTATTGCTCCTGTGATTTTCTTGTAGACTGTTCACAGCTGAATTTATCCTGTTGTAGGGACAGAACTGAGATATTAGGGGTTGACACTTATTTGAAGTCCCATAAGACCTCCTGATTCTCCTTTGTGCTTTTGGCAGCCTGGCTGCCAAGTCACCTGCCATACCTCATGAGTTTTCAAATTCAAGGCCAAAGAGCATGAGGTTAGTATACAGGAAACAGCTAAAACTGAGCGATAGTGGAAAAGACAGTAATGTGATGTAGTGGGGTAGCTTGCTTTATTTCAGGATCATTTGTGTGATGCAGGCCCCTTGACAAATCGATAATATCTTGCTGAATGGAGCAAAATAAATCATCTACTCTGTGACCTTCCTAGGGATGTTTTATATGCTGTCTCACTTCAAAATGAAATTTGGCTGTAGCTGCTGCTGTTTGCTCCTGAAGTTTAAATACACTCTGTGTATTGATATGTTTGCTTTCTAAATATACTTTTGCCTGTTATAACAGCTGTAGCAAGTGGTCAGTATCAGTTGACAGATGAATTTACATTAAGTAATTTTTTTATAATTTGCCCTGTGAAATACACTGGTAACTTCTCAGGTTGTTTGAATGGAGTCATTCCTGGAGTAAGGAATGAATGTGTTCCTACATGTTGATTTTAAGAATCCCAGCCTCCTTATGCCTACATCAAAGGACGCGACAGAGGAGCACCAGTGGAGGCAGAGCATTCTTAGGACAAGTCTCAGGAAATACTTGGTAGGTCAACAGGTTGATCTACATGTATAGGTTGACCTATATAACCTAGTAACATGTTATAGGCGATCCCAACAGGAGTGCCATGATGTATGGGAGAGCTCAGTTGCTTGAGGTGCATACATGGCATCTTCTGTGAAGTTTGAAGATGAGATGTTAAGAGCCCCATCAGGGATGTAAATCAATTTGAATAGCAAAAATCAACTGACAGGCTAAACAGAAAAGGAGAAATAGCCTGCAAATGTGGAGAATATTTAGGCCAGGAAAAGTTACCCATGGGATTAATGCAGTTAATCCTCATTGTAGCTGGTTAGGTATGAGCTGGGCTATGGAAAATTCTCTGTACTTGGGACTTCAGCCTCTTCTTAGATAATAAAGATGTTTTTATTTGTATCACAAAAAAGCAATTAAGAAAATATAATTGAGTAGTTGGTCAGGGTTTAAAGGCTGGCCAGGTCTGTCTGGCTGAGGGACAATGACTAGTGTCATGTACTCAGCTGTCTGAGGAACAAATCTGAAGGTGACAATTGGAATATATGTGTGGCTGTGACCTCTGACTACTTCACTTGGACTAGAATTGTGTTTATACTTGTTGCATTTCTAAATGTCCAGTTTTTGCAGAGCCTCATCTCTTTGCCTTACTAACTTCATGAAGTTGTGCTTACAGAAGGCCTTAGTGATCTGTATCTTGGGGCTTGCTTAGGAAGGGTTTGATGGTAAGCAGTGAAGGGAGAGTTTGGTAGTCAACTGTATTGCAAAGTCTGCCTTCTAATAGGCACAAGCCGGTAAAGTAGATTAGATACTCTGAGGCATGTCCAGTGGCAAACCCTGGCAAATCATCTGTATTTCTGTCCTCACTGCTCCCCACCCCCAAAAGCATGACAGATCAAAACATGGTCATGGCAGGGGGGTTGGAACTAGATGATCTTAAGGTCCTTTCCAACCCTAACTATTCTATGATTCTATGATTCTATGATGAATGTGTATCTAAAGCAAAGCTGGTTTTATGTTATCACCCAGCTAAAAATTATAGATTGGGAATTAAGTTAAATACTGATTACTAGGCAATGGCATGAAAGTGGAGCAGGCCCTGAAATAATTCATTATTTGGTATTTTCTTTAATGGAAGATACCATAAGAATAATCAACTACCCATTTTATGTTGTTGAAATAAGCTAGAAAGTACCAGATACAAAATGGAAGAATGGTAAGCAAGATTTCTCTCCACGGGCCCATAATACACTTTCAGGATGTTCTCGTGTTCTGTAAACTTTGTTGGCCATGTTTTTACTTCTTAATCCCTACTCTGACATTTTGGAAAAAAATTAGGCACTTAAAGCACAAAGCTATAAAGTTGAAATGATGAACTGTATAACCAAGTGATTGATGTCTGGGATGCTATGAATTTGTGTAACAAGACTGGGAAATCACTTCATTTTATTGCTTAGTATGTGCTAAGTTACCTTACCCAAGGAATTTAAGCATATGGTGTATCCAGATGCTTAGAAGAAATAGCATACGACAGGACGCTTTGAGACAACATTCTCAGATTCTGTAGTGCGAGTGCAGTAAAGGGACTTTCCTTTAATAGTCACAGAGGCATTTGAGACTTAAACAGATGTGGAAGCAAGTGAAGCTCTGCAGTGCGTAGGCACTGCTTTCATTAAAAAGACACCAAAGCCTTACAAGGCAGAGGGAAGAAAAAGTGGCACATACCTGTAGAGTAAGTGTTTTGTCACTTGTAAAATTTCATCACTGAATAGTTCTGATTTATCCTAATTCTTGTCTGTGGGGGAGAGTTACTTCGCAGGAGCCGTGTAAAGCAGCAGAAAAAAAAAAAAAGAGAGAATCCCTTTGTAAAAGTGACCACCCTAAATTTATAATGATAGCTGCTTCCTTCCAGTGCCTGCTGATTTTTTTTGTTCCTTAAAGTTTATAGAATACCACTTACAAATGAACTTGCAGTATAAGATCAGGATCAAAAATGAGAGGTGTTGGAAGGAGCCTGTGAATTGCTGTGATAGATTTATTAACAGGTCTGTCACAGTAATCTTTTAATAATGGTGGTTAGTATCATTACTTGAGGGTGTACGTCAGGCACCACTAGTTTGGGAGTTATCTGTACTACAGGTTGTAAATGTATGGCCTGTATGCAAGCTAATCTCTGAGACTGCCTACTTACTTTTTGTACCATTTGTATTTTTTTGGCACCCATAATTTCTGAATGTGTTTCCCACAAAATAATTCCTTCTGCTCATTTTAAATGTCCTGCCAGAAAAATTCACTAAGTGCTTGTGTCACTATTTTTCTTGTCAGAAGTCCAGGTCTAATTATTTGTGTTACAAAACCCTTGTCATACTTTTGATCATCTTTCACACTCTTTTGGGATGAATTCTTCTGCTGTCAGTATCTTTGATCTTCACCCCTGTTTCTTTCTTAGTCTTCTGCATATTAGTTTTCAGAGGGTAAAAATTAAAATACAGATGTTTGAGGTACTGCAGTATTATTTTTCTTGTAACAAAAGATGTTAAAGAATTCTGCTTATATTCATTTTGCGAAGTGTACTTAGCAGTTTCCTTAGGCCCTGCTTTCCTCTCTACATTTACCTGTGAATATCGAAAGTTGTATTTTTAGACATTGGGGAAGATGCTTGAAATATGAGTTGTAGCTGCCATTTGCTCTTTCTTCCCATTCTGTTTTGCAGTGTAAAACAGTGTACGGGAGGGGAAAGGTGTTGAAAGAGGTCTCAGTGGAGGATAAAAGTAGTCTGCACAGGTTGCCCAAGGAAGTTGTGAATGCTCCATCCCTGTCAGTGTTAAAGGCCAGGTTGGACAGGGCCTTGAGTAATCTGGTCTAGTGGAAGGTGCCGCTCCCCCGCTCCCCATGGCAGGGGGTTGGAACTAGATGATCTTAAGGTCTTTTCCAACCCAAACCATTCTATGATTCTAACAGGAATAAATGTGAAGAATGAGAGGAGTGAAATTACAGGAGAAACTCTGTGCTCTGGAAGTAGGAGGGAGAGAATACTAGAAGTGAAGGATAAAATGCATGAACAAGATAGAAGAGGAAGAAGGAAGGGTTGGTGGTTCTTCTAAAAATGGAAAACCACACAAACCCCCCTTTGAAACATGTCAAGCATGAGATTTCCTTGTATTGTAGCATTTGTGTTAATAGGACAGGCATCACTGTCTTTTGCAGTGTTAAATTAGGTGCCCCTCATGGTCCTGGAAGTTAACTGTATTGTTGGATGGTTGAGGTGAATGTGGCTAGCAATAAAGTAGAAATGCAGTTTCTTAGACATCTTCAAATATAGTCAGCCTAAGGTGTGAAAATATCATTATCTTTGCCTTTGTTTCTTGTGTCCTTATTTTCATTTATTTTGTGATTAAAACATGAAGTTTGAGTAATTACCAAGAGTTAACTGACAATTTTGTAATTAGAGAGAGCAAAATGTGAGCTATCTTTAGCTGATCTCATGCATACCAGTGAAAGAGACCCCCAGGTTTTCAAGATGATGTGACTGATGTAACATTTTGAAGTGACAAACTGTAGATTGCTTCATAATTTTGGAAATGTTTTTGTTAGAGTTTAGATCTTTCTGTGGATAAGCATTAACAGAGACCTCTTAAATATAAAGATCGTATCTGCTGTTTTCACTAAGTAGAAAGGTTTGGTTTGTAATAAGATGTTGATCATGTAGTTCAGTTACACAAAACAACATGTGACTACCATTAATAATAATATTGGAATTAATGAATGGAAATTAAAAATTAATTGGATGTGGTTACCACATTTAAATACATTGTAATATAGCTGGAAGCATTCTTTGTGTTGGCAGGGGCAGGAGAGTGAAGACCTGATAGCAATAATTTTTATTTTTGTTTACATTAAGGTTACTTCTCATTCATTTATCTCTTTGACACTGTGTGAGATCCTGTTTATTAAGAATAATGCCTGGAAGTTGGCAGTTATATTCTGTATGACTGTGTTAATTTCTTCCCATATGCTACGAGGTTGTCCTCACAGGAAATAAAGGGACTTTTTCCCATGTTTAGTTATGCTGAACTGTTACAATAGTCAGTCTGGGCAGAAACAATGGGAAGGAAAGTTTCCTGTTTTGTGCACATATCGAAGAGGTCTTTGGCTCCAAAGAAGGTAAAGCTTTCTTTAGTCTGAGTGTGAGCGCATAAAGAACTGGTTTTCATTAGTGTATGAAGTCGCCATGATCTCTACTGAAAAGCAGTGCTTTACTCTTTTAAACAATTTGCAGGCAATTTACTTGTCTGTTCTACCTGTCTTGATTACATTTCAGAATTTGCATTTAGCAATAGTAAATTACAGCAGGGAAATGCTTTTGGGTAGGTGATGAAATAACATTATATTAAATAATCCTCATGTTTGTGTACCTGCTATTGGCCTGACTCTGACATCCTCAAAAGGGGAGCAGAGGAGAATATTAATAGTAGACTTAGAAGCTTTTCAGAATAATAAGGGTTTGAACTGCAAAAAAGAACCATGCTTTGTTTTTGTGTTTTCAGTCTACTGTGCCAGGACAAAATTGGGGAAGGCTGGTAAATCAGTGTCTCGGCAAATAGAGTGATGAAATTTTCATGTGAAGCTGAGGATAAGTTACACTGATACTGCTACAATATGAGCTGTGGTTTTCCATAGGTAGGAAAAGACAAAGCAGCTGACCCTCCCCCAAAAACCTAAGTTAGGATTCAGCCTGATGAGTTGTTTGTCTTTACATTTCATGTACATATATTACAGAACACTCCCTGAGTTGGTGGAGATGATCTTCAGCCATGATTAAAGGTTTTTCTAGTTGGAATACATAAAAATTAAAGTTTTGCAAGAGCTGTAGTATAGGTACAATTCATCATTCAATACATCAAGTGAAGGAACTTTTGGGTAGTTAACTTTTTTAAAAGAAGTAGAATTCTCTTTTATAGTTAAAGTAATTTAACATCTGCTATATTATAATCTTTTAAATCATTAAGCTGACTAGTTGCTACTCAATCTCAGTAAGTTCTTAACTTAGATTTTGTAATGCAGGTTTCAGCGTGTACAATCCAGTAAAACGTAGGTTTTCCAAATTTGTTTGCAGGACGAATTGAGAAATGCTTTTCAGAATGGGATCATTTCAGACACTTTCTTGGGTGTGAGTGAAAATTTTCAGGTGAATTGGAAAGAAGGAATTTACTCTTCTGAAGCTTTTCCTATTTCTCTGTCAGACCCATTTTGTATATAAATGCCACTTTACAAGAGTTATCAATGGCAGTATAACATAAAATACTCAATTCTCCTGACATTGAAATTAATTTTGTATAAGTTACTTTATGGAATGTGTGAGCACGTATTGCTTTCTGCCGATAATTGCTGTATCATGAAAAATCAAGTTAATTTGGGCAATTTATGAGAAATATGTGCTGGAAATACAATGGATTAATTAGTTTTCATCTGTATTACAGCAGCTTTCAGCAAAGAAAATAATAATGAATTTCTGCACTTATTTTACTAATAAATAATAAAAAAGGGCTAGATTTGAACCAAACAGTATTACAGTATTAAAAAACAACAACTCAAACCTAACTTAAATTATGATCACCACAGCTACTATCATGTATTTGCATATTACACATCTTTGTAATGAAGAATGCCCCATACCTACTTGCCAAGAACTGTTAGATGTAAGACAGGATTTTGGCAAACTGTTGTTTTGTGTCTAAGTTGTTTCTTCTTTGTATGCTGTTGTCTGTCTTAATGTGCCATGGCAATGAAGGCTGTAATGGCTATTCCATTCCTTTTCCTGTTGTTTTGAAGCCACCAAACAGCTCTGGGCTAAAACAGTGCTCTGACTTTCCCATTTATTTCTAAACCTTTCAATTTCACAGAGTAAACATTTCTCATATTTGCTCGCTGGCTAGTGGTAACAGAATGAAGAATTCACTATGCTTTTATTCTCACATTTATTCCAATTTTCTTATTTTTGTCTTGCAGGAGATAGTGGTGTTCTTGATAACTCTACTTAAGGGATAGATGCAACATTAAGTGGCAGTAAGGCAGCTTTACTGTACACTATGGATGGGAAGCAAATATTTGCATATTGAATATTCCCATTGTTGTATTAAGTCTTGTACAGTGAAAAATTTGGGTTTTTTTTTTTTCTGATTAATGGAAAATTTAAATGAACGTGAGATCAGCCACATGCAACTAAATTTCTAACTCAGTTCCCTTCTAAGGTTTTGAGAGAAAATAAAGCATTAACTGCTGCAGAGAGGATCTTAGAATAAGATTTTTTGCCTATAAAAGGCCTTACTCATACAATAAACCCCCAGATTTTAGAGACTTACTGTCTTCCTGAGTTCAAGTTAGGAGAAGTGGCTACCACGGTGCTATCAAGTCTTGACCTTCTGTGTAAAGACATTTCGTATCACTGTATAGCTAGCCCACCATCCCTAGTATGTTTCTAAGCCTAATCTACACATATGCTAGAATATTATGTGGATTGTAAAGCTGTGATGAGTCATAACAAGGCTTCACATATTTGTTTATCATATTTTAATTGTTATAGAAACATCGCTCTAAACAAAATTTTAAACCTTTCATTTTCTCCCTTTATGTGTGTTGTGTGTTATATTTTCTTCTCTGGAGCTTGTAATTTTTTTTCCTTTTTCTCTTCCCCCCCCTCCTGTTTTTGTGTTGCATTTGTTTATTTATTTATAAATCTTGGTCTGTGGAGTTTAATAACATCTCATTAATATTTGAATTCAGGTGCCATATTTTCTATCCATTCAAAAAGCACTATAGGTGAATGGCAACCAGTCTGTTTGAGCCTGAAGCTAAAGATAGTGCTTCAAAATACTGAAGGGCTATAGCCAGTCTTGGAAGAATATTCTCTGATAAATGGCATAAAGAGATTTCAGAATCCTTGTGAAATCCCAAAGTGGTAGCTCCCTGTAAATGAGCACATTCACAGCAGGCATCAACCTGTGTGTGGGGCACAGAGAAGAAAAAGTCAGCTGTCAATGTGAATCTGCTATTTCTAGGGAATGAATATTATCTTGGTAAAAATGGATAATTAACATAAACTATGGAGTCTTACGCCCAGGCCAAGACAAACCCAAGGAACCAGATTGCTGGTTGAATTTTAGAATCTCCTCACATCTCCTGTGCTTCTGAAGCAGAGGGAAAGCAGTTTGTCTGCCAGCGCTCATGCTACTCCCACCTATTCACACTAGGACAGGGCTTAGGCAGGGCACTTCATCTGAACCTCTGTGGGTACTTACACTTGCTAATTTAATCTTTTTTTTTAATGGTCTTTTAATAAGTACTGTTCAGGACTTTGCCACCTGGCTTTGGGAAATTAGATGCTGCTGCTCTTGTCCCACAGAGACTCTGATTTTTTAATTAAAAAGTTTATGTCCAGTTTTTCCCTTAATGAGAAAGAATGGCTTTAGGGATAAGTACTTTGATAATGCAAGAATGAAAATATATTTCGATTGCCCATAATTTTCTGTAAACAAACTTTCACAAAATAAACTTCTGAATTTGTATTCTCGTACTTATGAACATCCTGTTTCTTGGAAATTACAGGAAAACAAACTCACCTTAGATTCTGGGGTGAGGTAGGGAACAGGCTGCTGATCCCAATCTGTCTAATACTGGTTTTATTTTCAGGTTCTTTCTAGATAGAAGCAGACAAAACAATGCTAAATCAGAATAATAAAAGAATTATGGTTGTGTAATATGTATATATGCAGTTATGGGCGGGCATCTGTCCTAACCTGAGGCATCTACTAGAGATGACTATTTTAGGAGTTTTTTATCTATGAAGTTAAAGGGGGAAGAGAACTTGCCCCAAGGACTAATTCAGAGCACCTTGGTTAGCAGGCTGTCTCTTTATTCACTCACTTACCATAGTAAGTTAAATAACCTTCCTAAATGCTGACCAATAAATTTTTCCTTTGCATGATCCATTTTTCTTTATTGGTGTTATTTCAGCAGCCAAGGTTTCCATCAGATTTGTCTATAAATTTTCAGCTTTAGATTTCCCTTGAAAACTGTTCTTATGCTTATGAATTCCTTTATTCGTATTCCATTTCTTTACTTCCAGTCTTTTCTGTCTGTCCCTAGTATGGATAAAAGATGACAGTTTGTCACCTCTCTTTGGTAACCACAAAAATGAATTTGTTAAGTGACCATGAAGAAAATATTTAAGTTTCCAGAAGCGTACTTAGTGTCTGTGTTTCTAAAGGCTTTACAGGAGCTACTGTATGTACTTGTAGTTCAAATAAGCACTAAGAAGTTAACATTATCCTGGAACTCTAGTGTCATTATGGAAGTGCTTTGTCTTAGTTTAAATAAATATTTACTTTGAAAGTCCAAATTTACGTTAGCCGAGAACACTGTTAATGTGTATTGTAGATGGTACATTGTGATAATAGTGCTGGATAGCACATAATGGAGGAGCATTCTCAAAATGCTGCCGTTATTCTGAGATTTGCATGTTAGTTACGCTACATTGAGGCTTTCATTATTTGGAACTCAAACCATGTTGTTCCTGTCAGTGGTGCTACTTCTTGCTGTGGGTGGGTACTCCGACGTTTGGCGTCTGGAGTAGTTGCTGAATGAAATACAGGGAGGAGCAGAGACAGAGACTGATGAATGCTGCAGCAACTGCTATCCCTGCCAGTAACAAATTGCAAAAGAAGAGACTTGAATGTCTAGAATTTTATTGTGTTAGCTCAAGGATTTTAATAACTATGGTCACCTTTTAAGTTTGAATGTGAAGCTTTCTATGGGTCTCCTGTATTTGGTTAGAGAAATAGCATGAAGGGTAATTTAGCTGTCACCTAGTGATGTGTTTGAAATACTGAACTACTAGGTACTTCTGTCAAGGTAGATTGGTCTGCCACAGTCCAAGAAAATATGATGTGAAAAGCTGATCTGCTATCCTCTTGAGCAGGATCACTGGTATGAGAATAGCCATCAATACTGTTGGGGGAGGAGCAGCAGGCTTTGGGAACCTGGGTGAGATAACTGTTTTGGAAACAGTTAAAGGAGAGGGCCGGTTAATTTAAAGTTACTTCAGGGAAAACGCTGCAGTGGGTAAGAGAAAACACAGTGCTTCAGGTACTAACAATTATTTAAAGTGGTGCCTTTCAGTGATATGTATGTGCTCTGTGTTAGCAAAAGGCAGCTAGAGAGCACTTTATTAATTTTGATTTAAAAAGCCCTACCCATTTGATCTCATGATGTAGTATTTAAAGTTTTTAAGGTGGAAAGAGGTATTTAAAATTTTATATTTTATTTTTTTTATAATATGGAAAAAAATACAATAATGCTGACTTTGTACAACACAGAGTGGTAACTTAATTCTGCATGTATTTAAGCACTCAGCATAAATGAAAAGCTTATCTTTATTGTTTTATGGCCAAGTCAGTAAAGCACACTACATTTGCTGTTAATAAACAGATAAGAGGCAAGAATAGAGTTCTGTGTGTTTGGTCAGGAAACTGGCACCTTCGTATTTTGTAGAACTTTATTAAATATGAAGAAAGAAAGACAAAGTGCAGGAGTTTTTTTCCTAATGTCAGAGAATTGGCTTTTACGCTGGTGTGTGAATCCAGTCAGTCAGTTCAACCAAGTGAAAAGCTCGGAAGCACTTGGTGGAGGCTAATTAGAAGTGTCTACCATTGCTGCCCACAGAATCTGTTTGCAGTCAGTGTTCTTGGCACCCTGCACACCACTGCACTGGTTTCACTCTTCATCTGTCATCTCTATGCAGCCGCTGAACCCATGGCCAGTCCACAGCCACTGGCCTGAGCAGGATTTTCCAAGCAGTTACATTTCTGATAGCCAGGACTGTTTTGGTACCAAACCTTAAAGCTGGGTTGGGAAAGGCTTTGTGCCTCCTCCCCCACTTGATGAATGGGTCAATAAATGCACAATAAGGGGAAAGGATCATAAAAGTAGAAATCAAGAGAATTATGAGCTGGGAGTGGATGATGGGAGTGGAGATGGCAAGCAAGGGAGGACAGTCAGGAAAAGCCAATAAATTGTAATCAGAATTCAATACATAAGAACACTGAAGTGCACTCTGCATAAAAAAAAAAACTTGTTCAGAAATTCTAGGTTCTTAAGTGTACCTGTTTGTTCCTTGGCTAGTTAGAAATAGTTGTGAAGCACTAGGAAAGTGTTAATTCCTGCTCTGGTAAACTCTGAGGATTACTTAATCTATTATTATTTCCATTTAGTCTACTGAAGCAGTAAAGATTTCTGCTTTCAGTGTAAAGGCTAATGACTTATGCAGAGGTGAGTGTCAATTTACATGGCAGAATGTATATTTTTCGGCTTAAAAAACCCGCCTAAAATGTATACTAGAGTAGTACTTCACTACTCATGTTAAGTGAATTGGACCGAGAGGGGCAGGGAAGATCAGTCTTCGTTGCACTGCTGGTGGCTGTTGTCTGTTGAAGTACTGCTAGCCCTGTTACTCCTCCCCTTGTTCATTTTCACTGTCATCACATGTATAACTTTTTTTCCATACAGGATTTGTGTGGTGTTGTAGGTAAAGGTGTAATTGGTGCAACAGTGTTGTGACATTGGGGAGAACTAGGCCAGTCCCTGCTCATTCAGTTAGCCAAAATATAAATTTTGAGTCAGCTTTCTGCCTTGATCATGTCTTTAGTTGTCCAACCCCATTTTTTTACAAAAGCCAGGATCTGTCATGTGGCACAGAATGGGAGTGATCGCAGTAGAAGTCCATTGCTTTTGTAGTGTATCCTCTGGTATGAAGTGTTCCTTGAAGACAGCTTTGAGTCATGTCTCTCAACTTTTGGCAAAGCACCTCACACTTCATCTACAGTTTTGTTGTCTGATGCTTCTTTGACTATGGGACAAAGAGATGCCGTCTGTGTTGGATGGAGAGAGGTGATGTGGGGAAGCTGACTCTCAAGTCATATTGGTCCTGTGCTTGGGAAAGGTTTCTTGCATATAGTAGAGATAGTTTCCTTTCTTGCACTCGAAGCCAAAAGCTTCCTTGACAGTTTAGAATTGATCTGATATGTCTTAGTGTATTACTGTAGGTTATTTGAGATGCGCCAGAGTATACTTGTGTTTAGTAAAATTGGATGCTTTTTTAAGTAGTTTAGCAAAGTAGAAGTGTTCATTAACGAAAAATGCAAAAGCCCAAGGGTTAAGTAATATTTGCTATTTGAATGGAAACGTACCTGCAAAGTTCTTTGGGTAGATATATGTAAAACCCCTTTTCTCCTGTAACAGGAAAACTTGGATATTATATATGAAGAAGTTTCTGAAAACGTATATGATAGACTTGAATTAGATGCTAGAAAGTTCAGTAAATTCATGTTTTAAATGAGAGGAAATCATTAATACAGTATTCTATGGAAAATGGTGTTATTTTATAGTTCTACTATTTAACTATACATGTTTAAAATTGTTTTCAGAGGTGCATTATTGAAGTTCTAAGTAATATTTGAACATAGTGAAAGACTGTAGAAGAAATACACATTTGAAACAGACATTGTGTTTGTTCTTTGAAATTTTTAATAGCCTGTTCTCCAACTCTGACTGGGCTCTTAAGTTAATCAAATGAATTACTCAACAGCTGGTGGTTCTTCATCCAGATTCAGCAATATTTTATATTTCAAATTTAGCTTGTTATGAAGTTCTTTGGTTAAATAGGACATCACTAATTTTGAAGTAAATGTGAAATTTCATTGGCCTGAATCGATCTCATATTATTTAGTGTCTCTTGAAAACTCATGTGCTGTGGTACTTCAGTCAAAAATGTACGGTAGTTCTTACAAGCGAATAGAGGAATAGGGACTTTGCTGTTAGAGTAATTGTATGGTAATAAAGGCTTTTTTGGATTTGGCTTTTCTTTTTGATCAGTATGTCGCCATATAAAAACAAAGGCAAACCTGTATGGGCAGCAGGGTGCAGACTCACTGGGGTCAGCAGTAACTTAGGAAAAGTATGCAGAGAGGTCAGAGATCAGTTTAGGGTCCTATTTGTCAAGGGAATGAGTCAGGAGGGCTGCCTTGCCATTGGTTCACAAGTTGATTTAGAAACCAGGAGTGAAAGCTGCAGGATGGAGAGCGCAGCTGAGATCTCTCAAGCAAATGCATTGATGGCACTGAATGCCTTTCTGGGTCATGGTTGTTTCACCAGCAAAGGGTTGGTTCCCCAGTACCCCCCAGCAAAGGGAAGGACGAAGGCCCCAACTGGGGGGAGGAGGAGGAGGGCATGTGGCTCACGCCGTTTCATTCACAAGCACAAGGATGGCAGAGGGCCCAGGCTCTTCACAGAAGTCCTGCACAGCAGCTTTCAGTCTAAATTCATGCCACTGATTAGATGCAAAGTTTCTTTTCATTCATAGCAGCCAATTCGTTCCAGTGAGCAGGGAAACATAACATAAAGTATAGAAAACATAGCCAGCAGTTGCCAATTTCTAGGCAGATTAAAACCTTTTTTCTGTAGCTGAAATATGCTTATCATGTAGATTTCCTTCATCATGACTTGTTTGCAAAGTTAAACACAATAGCCGAGTGAGCTCTAGTAAGCATTTGGTATGCTTTGAAACTTTGCTGCCTAGCTAGTTAATGTGATTTCAGTTTGGAGGATGGGCGGTGATGCTGTTGTTGTTTTTGTAAAGAAAAAAACTCTATAGAGAGTTTAGAATAAAGCTGTAATGATTGGTGTGACTGTAATCAGCTTTTTGTCAAGGCTTTTTTTTAACCTTGAAAACTATCCATACCTGTTTTCACATATAACCTTTTTGTGTACACCTCTAATTAGAACTGTATAACTTTTAATTTGTCGGTTGGATGTTTTTTTTGTCCTCTCCAAGCTATGTTAATGAATGAAAACTGTTAATTGGAAGACAAAACTGTTTCTAGTAAGGACAAAGAATTTTGTGGGTAGCTGAAAAAAATTGCAGAAACCATTACCACCTATTAGCTATTAATGCTTTAAAGGTGAAAGCAGCCTGTGTGACTTAGAAAACAAATTTGCTTACCAGCTTTTGAAGGATGTGGAGCTAATAGTCTTCTCCTGTACTGTCATACCTTTTCTGTATTTGAATAGATCTGCAGAGCTGGAAATGTAAACAGATTTATTTCCCCCCTCCCCCATTGTCACTTAGATGCTCAAGTAACATTTTTGAAATGCTGTCTTTTTCTAGTTTTGTGGCTTGTTTTGCATGACCAGTGTGATGTATACAGTCAGGTTTTGGGTTAGGTTAGGTCTCAAATGTTTTGTAAAATGAAATTAAAGCCACAACAGGTTCATTTTTGTGTATGGAATGAGCAGGAACAAACCTACTGGCTGGTAGGTAAAGGGTCCTAAAACTTCTTCCTAACCACACAGTTAGAAACATTAAAGTAGTGATACAGTTATGGGTTTGGTGCATGAGAAAATATTAAGTATTTCAAGGAATTAAAGATGATGATGCATCAGAATAAAAGATCTTGGTGATCTAAATTCATGGGATGAGCTAAGTACTGTCGTGCCCAATCGTTACTAGGTCTGACCAGAATAAAAGGTTGTTTGTTTATTATTGCCATCTGAGGACATTCTTCTTCCCCTCTACTGCACTGAGCTGTCTGCAGTTTCTTACGATGTTTAAAAATGGAAATAAGTCTTCATAATTGAAATACTTTTGTAGCTGTTTTATGTAGTCCTTTAACATACTCAACTGTACTAAAGCACAATTGAGAGGTGGTATTTAAATTATTTGCACCCAATAGAAAAGATATTCAGGAAAAAAGACCACCAAAAGTGTATAAAAAGAAAAAAGTGGTCATGACAGTGCCCTGGATGATGATGATTAGACTAATATTTCTGTCTCACTTTTTGAGTGGTAGGAAGTGTTCCCATTGTTAGTGGGACCAATTAAAAATAATTATGCTCTGGCATTTTCCTTTCTGATACAGTTTGGGCTGCAGTGCTTCTCCATTCCCTCCCTTGAAGTTTAGGATATGAACTGAATAGAA
>NW_009913405.1:51376-61096 GCF_000696875.1 Nestor notabilis | reverse complement strand
CCCCCCCCCCCCCCCCCCGATGTGATGCGTTAAAGATGTCTCTGACATATTAATATACTTGAAATCCCATGCTTTTTACCTCACATTCCATGAGTCTTGAGTGGAAGATAGGGACTTCAGAAACCATATACATTGACTTACGAAGTTCAGTGTGCTAGTAAAATTACTTGAATTCTTTATCCCTATGAAATCCAACAGGCAGTTGCAGAATTTCACCTTTTTTGTTTTTTTTCTTTTTTTTTTCTTTTTCATTTTCAAAATATCAGCTTTTTTCTGTTGCTTCATTACAGTTGGAGAATTACTTGCTTCCTTTCACTTCTGTATGGTTTGACAGGTAGAAATATAAAGTAAAAGAACAGATTCTGATGCAACTTCTTTTTTGCTACTGATGCTTCAAAAAGGTGTATCTCCTTCTTCCAGTGCTGCACAGATTACCTGGCTACTTATCTATAGACTGGGGAACAAAATTGTCTGTTTTCAATATTGACACTGTACTTATTTTATGAAAGGAATACTAATTCTCTAAACTTAGTTTCATTGCTTATGAATGAAGCCTTGGGTTTTTTGAAGATGGTCAAGAGAGTCTGAAGATTGTATGCCACTGAAATTCAGTGTGAATTAGAGATAAGATCCATAAGGTGGCTCTCATTTCTAAGAGGAAGACTTTCAGGCATATGTGTCTTATCTAAACAAAGTTGTTAACAAATGACTCCAGCACAGAGGTACTGTGCTCTCCCATTGGTGTAATTAGGAGTGCAGTCTGTTCCTCATCTTCATGCTCTTTGCAAACACCAAACCTCAGTGGTCTGAGATAAAGGCTTTATTGTAATGGTATTTTCAGACAACTGAAACCACCAAAACTCAGAACTGTTTCTTTTTCATCCTATTCCACAACTCTGTAAATAACTGTGAAAACGGAAATGGCTAAGAACACTATAATGCTTCAATGTGCTGAACTTTTATTTTGCTTCTACAAGGATTTATAAAAAGAAATCAAACAGGAAGTTGTATTTCAAATATTAAACTTAGGTTATACTAGATATTAATTAAATTGTAGTAATCTGTGGTAAGATGTGGTGATGAAATGCAGATGCCCTTAAGTTTATCCTGTACTGTCCAGGACAAGGGTAGGATGATCACAGGTAAGTATTGCAGTGCTGTAAGTTGATTTTGAAAAACAAAAAACTCTGATGCTTGTCATAACATTGTTACCAGAGTTTGGCAGTAGTAGGAATGTGTTCATTGAGTTTATGTTGTTGTTTTACACCACAGTTTTTTGCATCAGAGGCCAGTCCAGTCAGAGAGACAAAAACTGGGGAAAGTTTTGAATCTTCAGATTCTAAGGATTAAAAGAAATGCACACAGGCAAAAGTACTTCCGTAATGAAATACTGTAATCAATTGAGTTAATTGAAAAAGAACTCAAAGAAAGGAATTTATATTTTTATTTCAAGGAACAGTTCATGCTATGGTAAATGGAGGAAGTCCAATTTTACGTTTAAACTTAATAATCTTTGGAATTTGGTCCATAGGCAGAATATTAACATTCGTAAGTATTTATTTCCTGTCCTAATCTTTCTGTAACTTTTTACAGTCTGTTTGACTAAAACTGCTCTTAAATATATTGCTTGGTGGGTAAATTCCTCCACATAGTTCCTTAAATTGAGTTACATGTTTACTGTTACAGCCTGTCCAGGCATGCATGGGGCATTTCTAACTCTGAAATTTAGGGCTTATATGTGCTTACTGATTAACAATTAACTGTAGATACTGCAGATGATAGTGATTTTTAGGAAAAAAGATGTCTATGTAGTAGATGTTGATAAAAATGCTGTTTAAAAAAATATGCTGTTATAAATTCCCTCACTTCCGAGTAGTAATTTATAATGATGTTTTTTTTCTTTAGCTTGTAAAGCAGTATAAAAATGAAAGTTTAATAAGAAGTAATTGAAACTTCCCTTACTGTAATTATAAACAAGCAACAGTAATATACCTTCAGCTCTTTCTTTTATTATACCAGCTCCCCACTAAAAGGATGTGGCAGGCAGCAGTTGTAGCCCCTTCACAAAGATGTCTTCGCAGCACTGTCTACCCATGTCAGCCAGTGGGCTCTCCTGTAGAGGAATGTATGTGAGATAAAATCATTTAGCAAAATATCATGTTATTAGAAGGAAGCAGGAACTATGAGTACTAATAAATGGTGCAAAAAGCCAAAGATGGGTGCTGGTGATGCTGCTCCTGAGAAAACCCACAGCAGCTGCTGTTAGCCCTGGACCTTATCTGTGGTAAACTAACCACCATTTTAGTCAGTTCCTTAATCCTTGCTGGAGGGATCAGTTTATGCAGGTTAGAAATCTTACTTTTGTGAAGCTGGATAACAGAATTCTCAAATACTGACTAAAACTTATAAGGCAGATGATGATACAAGTAATCATTTGACATTGCTCTTAGAAGTACAGCTTTGTGCAGGTTAAGAAAGCCATTAAAAGCAAGTCCTTACTTTTGAAGAAATACCACTTCTGTCTGCTATATCCATGTGTTAAACGTTATCAACAGTGGTCTGGTGTCTACAAGAATATGATCTGTAAATTCAGGAAGAGCCCACCAAACTGCCTGGTGCTGCCACAGCTGCATGGAAGTAGTTAACTGGTAGTGTGGTTAAGGTTCATGACTCTCTGACCTTATATTTTAACTGTGGCTTTTTATTATAACTTCTTAGTAGTTATAAAAAAAACAAAGGGGGGAGAGGAAAGACAATGATCTCTCCAAACTGATGATGTAAGAATTGCCATTGCTCAAAACTTTGCTTTAAAATATCTTCATTTTTAAAGGGAAAAAAAAAATCATATAAATATTTACTTTAAAACCTCACAGAAGTATCTACTTGAAATCTGGGCTATTTAATTTTTTGTCTTTTACACAGATTAAAGGAAAAAACGATTAGTAAGAAGTGGACTGGCAAGTTTTGCATTTCAGACTTGATGCAAATTTTGTGAAAACATACCAGTAGCTTAATTCTGATGCAAGAATAAAGGGATTTCCCAAATGGGCCACTTAAGGCGTGCACACTTAAACACAAGTTTTAAAAGAAGGTTTCAAAGCTGTATGCTTCTGAAAAACCAATGAAGTGTGTGCATCACTTGTAAAACAATGTGCTAAAAAATATCCATCTAGGATAGTAAGAGTGCTTTCAAGCTTTTTAGCCCTATGTAAATTCTTGTACCATGGACATTAATGATGAGTGTCTTCCATTTATATACTAAGTGATGTAACCAACGTTTGTCATATCATCTTTGCTTTTTCATCTTTTCTGCTTGAGGTGGGGAACGCGTGTGCAGTGAAGTGTTTTGTTTCAGGAGGGTTATGTTTTGGATTATTTTGTTTAAAGACTCTTGTTGCTATGTTTTTGTTAAGGGGAGACAAAATCACGGGAATGTGTTCCGCACTTGAAGTGGGAGGTGACCAGGACAGCGATGAGCCTTATTTCCTGTAAGAACATCAGGAAATGTTTCTTGTACAACCACTGACTATGCTTTGAGTTTATTGTTTTTATATGAATTAATTACACTATTACTTTCAGAGAGCTGCATGGAGCTTAGGGAGTGGAAAGGTCCATCATAACTGTTACGGTGAAGTTTGACAATCAAGGCCCTTTCTGTGTGTTTCCTCTAAGCCGTATTAAAATTCTGTTGAGAAGGCAAATACGTGTGATGTTTCCAGTTTATTTTGTTGCAGAGTTGTGCCTGTGTTCTGCACTAGTTGGAGTTATTAGGCTCTGAAGGCTTCTTGTTGGAGTACATTTACAGTTACATAAATCTCTTATGGGAAGATGGGCCTTAGTAAGTATTCCAGCTGAACATAAATGGATTTAATGAATTACGTGGCTTTACTCCTCTCAGTTTTGATTGTCCTTCATGGAAATTAAGCCTTTTAATTGCATCTTTTCAGAATTCACTTCTCTTTGCAAAGAATGCTAGTTGATTATATATACATAAAGTTGTGCTTTGTTGCAAATGTGTGGTAGCATGCCTTTTCCTCTTTTGGCTTCTACAGGTATGATGCATGGAAGATACTTCATGTTGCATGTTGTGGAAGCTCAGTGTGTTGTCTGTGAAGTGCCTCCATGCCCCTGGATGACTGTGCCTCAGTACAGAGGCATAATTTTTGTTCTCCAAATATTTAAAAGCTGATGTTTTTGCATTTGTGTTGCCAATAATCTTAAAAAACCTCAAAACATCCCAAAAGCCAAACCAAAAACAACCAAAAAAAAAAACAAAAAACAGAAAGGAAAAAGGGAGGGGAAAAAGCCTGCAGTAAACAACTGAGTAAGTGCAGTGATCGATAGATTGATCTATCTGTGTAGCTGTCGGTCTATCACTGACTGAACAATTGAACAATTACTGGGGCCCATTCAGAATAGAAGCCTCAGACCTCTATTCTGCTTCTATGAACACCTTAGAAGAGCTTCCTGAGACAGCCATGCCCCATTCACCCTGCCTGGACAGCAGTGCTGGGCTGGCTGGTATAGCAGAACCCAGGAGAAGCACAACTTCAGGTTGAGTCCTCTGGGGCTGTGGGCATGCTTCTGAAAGCACGCTTGTAGTCTTAAATGATTTCAGGATTCTTTTTTATTTCCACAGGAGTTGGTGTTTTTCTGTTAAGATGTAGCCTGGATACTTTATAAGACTTAATCCAGAACGCTACATTTATGCAAACTGCAAACGTAACTGACTAATGCATGAAAGCAGATAGAAGTACTGATTCTCTGATGCTGTGTCGCTAGCATTGGGTCTGCTCTTGTATAGCGCAGTAAGGAGAGTCCTTGACATGGTTTAAGCCTGGAGTTAGCTACGAGCCTCCTATCTTTGAGGTCTCTGACCTTTTTGAGAGGGATGATCTTCAAACATGGAAAAAAAAGGTTGAGTTCCTGCTTGCATCAGCACATCCTTATTGTTCTGGCTGCTTTTTCCAGCTTTTCAGTTTTTTTACTGTGAGTGAGGTTGAGTGAGATGATCTTTGGGGATTTGTTTTCGTAGCACTTAGAGGAAAAGGTTGGACCTTGAAAGTTTTTACAGTCTGACTGTTGTGGTGGGGGGAAAAAAAGAGACAAGAACATACAAGTGATTGCAAATTAATGCACTCTATCTAAAGGATTACACTTTTATGAACTTTTGAGACTTGAATCTGGTATGGTTAGCATGCAGTCCTAAAGATAAGCAAAAATATTGAATGAAATGCCGATGCTGGATTTTGCCTTGCATAGGCTTTGATTGAAAGTTCATGCTTGAAGAATGTATTTCACTAAGAGTGTCTATCCTTTCTAAAAAATGAATGACAGTATACCCAATTAGCAAAACAGCTTGATCCTGAAGTTCTAACCCAGTGTAAACCCAACCAGATACTTGGAATCATGTAAGAGGACTTTAAAACATGTAAAGTTACTGTAGTCATTTAAACCAAGTTCTAAAAAAGGCATTACCATTTTGTCCATGTGTGATGGAGCGCTGCAGGTGACAATATCCTGACAAAACCTAGCAGACTTTTTGTCTAAACAAAACCTACTTTTTGTTTAGAATAGTCTAGTTTAACATCATACATAGCCTAGTTTAAATGGGTAATGTGACATTTATCAAAAATACGTGATTGATTCAGTTGGTTTCCCCTAAGGTTCATCTAATAGCATGAGAACTACCGAAGCGGGACCAGACCATACAAGTAACGTATGTCATTCATTAGGAAGGCAAACCAAGGGAACAAACCTGTTATCTACTAGGGCAGCATTACTACAAAACAAAACCAACCCCCCCAAGAACCCAGACCAGAATATCCTCTCTATTACGCATAATTTTCATTATATTCTGACTGGTTTCACCTGTAGGACCTCATGTGAGAGTGCGTATGTAAATCTGTATAATTTACATTATAGGACAGTCTAGCCTCCATATAGGGTGGCTGTAGCCAGCGACTCCACTTTGTAACAAATCTGGTATTCCAAGCTATGTGAGAGAAGCTATTATACAAAGATCCTAATGTTCCATCTGTCAGCTTTTGCTCTGTCCCCTCTGTACTATTAATGTCTTCGGAAAGCTCATTCAAACTGATAGATAAGTAAGTTTTTATATGTTATACAGATATAAAGAAATTCTAAAGAAAATGCTTAATGATTATTATTTCTTGGATTTAAATAACTGATTAGGCAGGAAATCTGCTGTGGAATTCTGAAGGTCTGGTGATTGTTACCCAGATACTTGTCTTTCTGATATGTCTCAGGTCACTCTTAAGTGGTTAGAAAACCTGTTGTTAATTTTATTTACCGTGGTAGTGGATCTGATAATACTCGATGTATTTGACTTTGTATCAGTGAATGTGAAGACTGCTAGCAAAGCACTTCAGAGTGACAGTCCTCTATGCATACTCTGAAGCATAGTGAAAAGTCAGCTTTTGGTAAAATCTGATTGCAGTTATTCATAAAGCAGTCAGTAAACAAAAAGTTGTCAACTCAGGATAAACATTGCAAACTGATGACAATGCTAATCTTTTCAGAGTGATTTTTTTCACTGAAATCGGTGACTTGGCATATAGTAATTTTGTGAGAGCAAGACTTGGTTCGTGGATGCAGATAAGCATAGATCCTTCTTTCTATCAAAGATGTTGCAGTTTTGCACTCGCTCCAACCAGAGGCAAACAGTAAAGCTGGGGAAGTTTTCCTGTGGTCAAAAATTAATCCATTGGCATGCATGAGGATTGCAAAGCACATACATAGTCTAAACATAGGAGCTAGGAGGATTGCGTCTACTTGGCTTTTCTATAGCACCCAGGAATCTCAGGAACTAGGCACATCAGACTTTCATGCAGATTTTTACAGCACTGGAAATTGTGAGACTGAAGAGCCTGAAGGAACCGCTGATAGTTTCCTTCTGGTGATCACAGGAGCTTTCACATGAACATTGCACCCACTGGCCCAGTACTGTGGGCCAAGGTCATCCAGGCTCTGTTTCTTAATCTGAATTGCACAAATTGTTGAAAATACATAATCGAAAAACAAAAATTAAAAATTAAATAGCCCATAGCTCAGCAACCTGACTGTCTTATGAATTACCAGGAACACCTCTCTCAAACTGCACTACGTACTGACTTCCTAGTGGACACAGAGAAGGTTTTGGAATTTAAGATGCCTCCATCTGCCTCTCCTGCCACACTATATTGTGTGATCCAATAGAAAAAATAGTGGTCTAATTGGTTGGTAAGAAGGAGGCTGTGGGGCACAAGATGTGATCTTTGAGTTTGACCTCCATCATGGAATTCATGGGAAAACTAGAAAAAGTGCTCTTTCAGAAATAAGACCAGAACTTTGCCGCAGTTTCTCCATTATCTAGGACATGAACAAAAGAGGGCAAATACAGTAAGCAAGCAGGTCCTTTTTTCTCCCTTGTGGCGAGGGGAGAGGAAACATGCATTCATTTCCAGTAAATGCTGAACAGTTCAGAAGAGACATGTGTTTTGTTTTGTGGTGTTTTCTCAGAGGATTCCCTGATATGGTAGTTTGGGAGTCCCGTATAAGAATCTGATTATGAAAGAGTGGGAAGCTCATGTCTGTTGACAACTTTGCTTGTTCTTTGGGAAATTTCAAGGCCTTTTCTGCCCAAGTGAAAAATGTTGATTAGCTATTGGATTGGGTGCCTGACTGACAGCATTGCAGAGAGACTTGTGCAGGGTGCATTCGGAAACCCATCTGGTTTCATAGTGTGGTGTAATCCAGAACTTTGCTGCTGGATTTTTTCATATGCAGAAGAAATTTGACAAAAATGGGTACTGTTGAAGAATCTGGCTGTGCAGTTATAATATTCTTGCCCACTTGATGAATAGGAGCATGTTATGAAATCTTTTCAAATCAATGTCCAGTTTTGGAAGAGAAAATAAAAATAGAAAGTGCTGTGGTGTGTTTACAGAATGACTTAGTGTCCTGCTTTCTTGAATGTGGTTTATTGCGTAGGCAGATGCTTGTGTAAAGCCATGCTAGCCACTGCTACCTGTTTACATACCATCTGTGTGACAGGGTATCTGTACTTCTGGTTGACTTCTCAGTCTGATCCAGCAGCTAATCTGTTCCTTTTTCTGCCTTAGCTCTTGAAAAAAGGCCAACAGCCAAGACTCCTTTCTGTCTGAAAACGCACAGTCCAATGCCAGGTAATATCACATAAGCAGGAAAATTACATTGGCCATTTCATCCTCTGTGCATTTGTGTTGCAAAGTGTGCTGATGTATTGAGCTGCTCAGAGCTGCTCTTGGCTGAGCTATCCCCATCTTCACTGGGGATTTGGCTGCAGTGTGGGCCACCTTTTCTGCACATGGAGACTTCTTGTTTTATTTATTTTATTTTTATTTGTCTATCAGGCTTATTTACTTGAGCGTGGTCAGCATGCTGTAAGTCAGCATGCTGTAAGTGTTGCCTATTTCCAAGCACTTACTCTGGTGCAGAAGGACTTGGTAGTGTTGAGGCCTCCACCCTCCTTTGTTCCTTAGGTGAACTCTGATTTTTCAAAATAGGCAGGAAATTGTGCTCTTTTCCTTTGGTCCATTTCTTTGGATGACAATAAAAAAGAAGTGTCCTTGCTGTCTAAAAGGATAGCTGAAAAACAATATCTGGATGTCACCCATCCCTTTGGAAAATGGGACAAGACTTCTGGTGCTTGCAAAAGGGATCCTGTGTCTGTGAGCTCCTGGCAGCTCTTTGGATTTGGAAATTTTCATCTTCATATATGACAGTTCTGTGCACTAAAGCCTTACCATATTGTCCTAACACTACATGGAGGCATCTCCAGAAGGCTTTTCTGTTGCAATGATGTTGTATTTCTGTATTATATATGATCGGGATGCCTGTCCACTCAGGGCTTGGAAGCAAAGTGTGCAGTATTTGCCTTGTTACAAAACTTCCTTGAAATTTTATTTCTGTTCAGTTGTCTTAGTCCTGAATGCTGAGTTTCTTCATGCAGAGTACAATGTGATGCATGCTTGTTGGGCTTTGAAGACAATGGCAGACACTATAAAAGAGAGAAGGAAGTGTTCCTGAATGCCAGATTAGTTTTTCTCTCATGCTGACTTTTGAACTCATGTTGTTCAGATGGTTTATCTTCTTATAAAGGGAGCTCAGTTCTCTGTGATGACTATGGTATTTCAAAAATTGCTGCTTTTGAGAGAGGCTGATAGAATCACTGATAAGGATTTAAATTTTTCCTTAGCTCTGGTGTGGTAGAGTTAATCCCATTATCTCAGACTTAGAACAGAATTTGCAGAAAGCCATAGGATAGCAAAAGATAGGAAAATATCAGTTGTGTAGTGAGCGGTCATCAAAGTTATCCCTGTGGCAGAAATGATAGTGACAATATTAAGGCTGAGACTGTGTTGTGGATTTGTGCTTTTCTTCCGCACATTTGTTAATGGTAATTCTGGTGGAGTGGTGTAGACAGTACAAGGGAAAAGAAGGGCAGTCCTTGAAAATTATGTTAAAGACAGGATTAAAATGTAATATCCAACAAATATACAACAAATTGTAAACTTTAAATATTTTTGTTTGTTGGACTTGCAGTGGTTTTCTCTTTAAATGACAATATGTCAGATTAACATCCTGTTACCTAAATGTTTGCACTGTGTTTGGTCAATAAATAACCAGCAAATTTAGGATGGTTTTCACACAGGTGCCTTTTTGTTAGCCATAGTTCTG
>NW_009913405.1:8142-51345 GCF_000696875.1 Nestor notabilis | reverse complement strand
TTCCCTTAATCCAAGGGAAGATGTGAAGCTGTTTCTGCCCTACAATACTCTTTATAGCATCTTCAGGATGAGAAAGCATATAGGCTGGGGAAGTGTTTGGAGTACAGTCAGTGAGACTCTGATGTTTGCTTGGTTTGGAGGACGTGAGTTGAAGGAACAGGAACATGGTATCAAAACAAAACAAGCCAAATTATAGTCAGTGAACAGGATGATAAACTTCCTGGAAGCTTGTAGTTTATTGCTCAAGTTGATGTAATGATAAGTCAGTTTGCATTTTTTGTGCTCCTCTTCAACAAGAGCAACAAATTAAGCAGTATATACTACTGCATCACCATTTCGTTGCTGGAATGTATTTTCTGCCAAATGTAACTGTTTAGTTGTATATTTTATTCTTTTAGTTAGTTGCAGTCTGTAACAAACTTGAGAAGTCAAGAACAGCACTAATTCCCTAATTCAGTCAAACATATTTTAAGGATGTGGGCTGCTGCTGCTATGTAATTGGCCATACTATTTTAGGAGGGAAGGTGAAGGTCAAATCTCTTGGGAACGATGGTTTTGTTTATCTACAGAGATAGCATCCATTCTGTAAATCATTGCACTGCAGACTTCACAGCAGAAGAGGCTAGAAAAATATTTTGAAATGAAACTCTGTCTCTTCTAAAAAAAAAAAAAAAAAAAAAAAGAAAAGAAAAAAGCCTGTGGAAAGTGGAAAGTTTCTAACTCTGTGGATTTGGCAACTTTCCCCTGTACTTATCCCAGTTTCTTTCACATGCCACTGGGAAAAAAAAAAAATCAAAGACGAGCAATTAGTAACTATTTAACAGGCAGTTTGGGGAAAGTAAGATTAAGCCTGGAAGACCAAGCAATCTGCTTTTCTTTTTACTTCCTTCTGACAAGATTTCAGCCTGTTTTGTGTAGTGTCCGCTTCATTTGTGTGTATGAATTATTAATTAATTTTCTGGGCTTGGGCTTCCTAATTTGAAATGAACCTGTCTTCCCACAAGTTTTTCTTTCTTTTTCCTTCATTTTTGCTACAATTGTGAATGGTGTACATCTGGAATGATGTTAGTAGAGAACATTTTGCCCTGGCCACACAGCCTCACTTGCCTCCCTGCCACTGGTCCTTCTTATGGGCAGGATCCAAGGGAGGAAGGAAAATTAAGATGTTTTTACCAGGATCTTGTATAGACCTGAAGTCTTTCAGAATTGATCTTGGTGTCAGCTCTCCTCCTAAAGCTGCTCCCTAGCCATGGTATTGCTCCTGAAGTGATTCTGCTCACATTTTCAGGCTGCCTCTACCAGTACGTTCATGCAGATGCATTGGTCATCTTTGAGACAGCTGTACACTGTGTTCCTTAAAAGGCAGAAATTAAGCTTTGTAGCGAACAAGCAGCACCTTGTAGTTGGGAAATTAATCTGTGGTCACAGATTCTATTGCCCAGCAGAGGGGCCTGTGCAATGGCTCCCCTTCTGCAAGTTCAGTGCTTATGGTTTGCTCAGGTATGTCAAACTGTAGTGGTCTATTGTGGGCATGAGGGAAACTTGAAGAGGCGTCATTTCCTCATGCAGAGGAAGGACTGCAGGATCCAAACTATTGAAGATGCTGGAAAACAATACTTGATATTTATTTATGGTTTCTTGATTTCCTGGTCCCACTAACACCATTGTTCCCTTGTGTTGTTCTTAGAAGTCTGGTATCTGGGGTTTTGAATGGTTTAGAATTATTTTTTTTTTTTTTTTCACTTTGGAGAACAGGAACAGAAAGTATGTTCCTCACAGCAAATTCATGAATGAAATAAAAATAGTAATAAAAAAATGTTCCATATCCTTGAGTAACCTTATGTGGAAAGACTCGGTGAGACTTCAGTTTGTGTAATCAATGTGGGTGTCTTGGTAAGCAGCAGTATGTCCTAGTACGAGCAGTATTCAGTGCTGTCAAACTCTGGTTGAGTATTAACAGATGGCAGTTGCCACCAGTGTGCTCAGCTTGTACGTGTCTGCAGTTACGGTGCAGGTAGTTTGGTGAGAAGGGTGATTTCATGTGATGCTGTTACAACTGATTATTCTTTTTTAATTCAAATAGTGGTCTTGCAAACTGTCCCTGAGGACTGATTGGGAGGGGCAATTTTTATTGTAATATTTTTTTACAATTTACTATATAAAAATAAAAAATCCCCAATTCTCTCTACTTCAACTGGCGGATGGTTTAAGCTTTTGATTGTAACCTAAACGATTGAGGCTCTTATTTCAGGGTAAGGTAATAAAAAGCTTTCTCACCTTAAGATCCCAGCACTGAAACAAAGAATTTCATTAAGTGGACAACAAAAATTGTACTGTAATCAGGTTTTGTCTTCTGTTCCCTTATAAAAATTAATGAAAGGAGCAGGAACAGCCATACAGTCTTGGTATTCCTGAAGAACACATGCTTCACAGACGATTGAAATTGTGCAATTATGCTGGGAACTCACCAAAGCCAAAGACAGACCATAGACCTACATAAGACCTAAAAAAAGAGTCTGTGCTTGAACAGGGAAAGGAAAAAAGAACCAGTGAGAGATGGAAACACTGCGAGTGGGTATGTGTGGGGCTGATTCTTCCCAGCATGCACACAGCATCCAGGTCTGTATTTCTTGAAATTACAAATTTATTTGATAGTAAGACAATCTGGATAATGTGGATAAATTCGAATGGTGTGGCTTTATTCCTGCAACACTATTCTGGATGTGAATATGCTACATTTATTTTCTAAAATCATGTCCTTAGTGATCATTGTATCCTTCAAGAAATGAAACCTCTTTGATGGATGTAAACTGAGGTTAGTATGTAAATATTCTGTGATATAATTAATGATCAGCAGATGTTTAGGTAGCAACATAAAGGAAAAAAGTCAGAGTTAAAATATTTGTCATTATACTGTTTCTGATAGTTACCAAGCCAGTAAAAAAAACCCCACAAAACTATTTGCATTTACACAGTTGAAGCATCTCATGAATCAAATATAAGCCAGAAAAATATTAATGATTGCATTTCCATGGAAATTGGCTCAAAAACATACAGGCAGATGAAAATTCACGAGACCAATTCATGGCAGGCAATAGGGGCACGTAACAGTCTTTTGTTGTATGATGCTGTTTGTAAAATAAAATCATTTTAGTTTTGGTATGTTTGTATTCTTTTTGGAATGGAGTTAAGACAACTAACATTGACATTTAATCTTCAGAAGACAGTAGTTTTCTCATTTACTGATTTTGTTGTTTAAGCTCTGCTTAGAAGTAAAAAATCAGTTTTTCAAGTCAGGTTGCAGGACTTGCGTAACAATAATCATACCTTTTTTCCACACGAGACAAGAATTTTTTTACTTTTTGCCAACACAACAATATTTGTTTGGAAATGAGAGTTTAAAGTTACAAGTCATGTAAGTATACATGTGCCAATGCAGCATTTACTACAAACCTAACAACAACAAAAAGTATTTTAATTAAAATACTTTCAGCTTTTCCAACTGATTTGAAGCTCCTTTCTTGTCATCAGAATGTCTTTGACAGACAATCAGTCCTGGTTGTAGTTTAATCCTTTAGCTCTGCAATATGATCCAGTTGAATGGAGTGCTGTTCTTTCATTGAATGTCACTGATTCCTGTGGGATCCTGAATCAGAAGTGCTGTGCCTGTGGCCCTGGAATGTCTGAGAGCTGGATCTGTGCCAGTATATGGAAATTATAAACCTCAGTTTACTGCTGCAGCCAGTTTGGCTTCTCAGGGTAGGCAAGTTTAGTTTGTTCAAGCTTGGTTTGTCTACCTGAATTCATCAGGTATGCCCTTCAACATTTGCATCAAAATTTTACTGCTCTACGTACCTGCACAGGAGATCTGCTGTTAAGACACTGCTGTCAGAATGGTTCTCCTCATCTGAAAGGTAGGGTATGTAATCTTGGATTTCAGATTAAGGATCAAATTTCAGCTACCATGTTCATGGGGGCTGTTGTTAAAGCCCCCTTTAATGACCATTCTGTCCACTTCAGCTGTTCTGTTGCATCATTTCCTCTAATTGTAATCAAATTGATTCATTGTTAATGCTGCACATCCAAGGCCACTAGGGTGGCTGCAGGTTAGTATTCTCTTGTAGCTTGAATAAACTCTGGCTTCTTGTACATGAAATTGTAAGGGTTTTTTTTTTTGCCATGATTTACAGAACATGAGTGTAGCCAAGATACTTGTACATATGAAAACTGCTCTACTGAAATTATTTCAAACGAATATGGAAAAGCAAGTGTTAGTATTCTTAAATAGTGGCCTTGTTATATGTGTATCTTATAATTACTCAGCAGATAGTTATGGAAGTGTGGATTCACTTTAATTTTTGTTGTATTTCTTGGGAGCTCGCTCTCCATGATGTTTTTATTTTTTGTTGTTTACTCTAGCTTTTGTTGACAATAATAAAGCCTTGCTTTTGGTCTGGGATTATTTGCTATATTTTCAAGGCCTTTCTACGACTTATGGTTTCTATTTATTTAATAATTATGTGGTACCATCTGTGTTGCTAAACTAGTGGCTGAAATGAGTTCGGAAACCAAGAGCATCTGAACTGTCTGTGAAATAAGTAATTTAAAGTAATACAGTTTTCTTAAAACCTTATTTTGCCTTGAAGATAAAAGTCATTTCACAAAGCATTGAAATAGCAAGATCATCATCTTATAGACATGATTTTTGCATGAAATGAGGCATCATTGTGTATGAGCCTGTTAGCTTTGTACTATTTGATTATCTAAAGTCCTACTTAAATGAAAAGTGATAGGAATTAGGGGTATGTATCCCAGACATAAGAGGTTTCCTTATGTAGGGAAGTGTTGATTTCTACTGATTGGAAAGGAACTTAAATAGGATGTTTTTGCTTTTTATTGTGATCAGAAGGGCACTTTTTAGAAGTACTATACTCACTACAACTTCTCTATAGGCTTTGTGAAGAAATTGGGATACAAAACTGCTGTTTCATATTCCTTCTTGATTTGTGTTTTTCTTGGCGTAAGTGTGCAAACACAAATGGCAGCCAGCATTGGCACTGGATAGTGTTTGAGAAGTGTACTTTATTTATACAGCTCTGGCAATAAAAACTGTAGAACTCTCAAACACTCTAATTCCTAATTAGCATCTAACCATATTAAACATTAAATAAACTCACAATTAAGGACTGTGCAATCCAATATTAAAAGAAAAAAAGTGTTATGTGTTGAAAACTGAGCATGCAAAAAAGGTTTTGGTGGGCATCCATTATGATTGCCTGTCAGAAGTTTCAAGTTTTCTCAGTTTATAGGTAAAACAGTTGGGTTTTTTTAATTAACTGCCTTAATCATTAAGGACTTAATTTTTATTGATGCTGAGTTGGCTTTTCTTTCTTATTCAGATGCATTAGGAATTTAACTTTAAATTTTAATTCATAAATTGGAGTTGTGATGTGTTATTTCATGTTTCTTTCTCATAACCGGTGATAAAGATTGTGGCTGTCAATTCTGGTGGATATTTTTGAGTCAGAAAAGTCTCAAACTTGTTTTCAAATATGGTAATGAATTTTGGAAAGATAAAGAAGGGAGATTAGCAGAGGATGACTTTCTTGTAATATGTTTGAGATTAACTATTATTTCTCAAAGTGAATAAATAAATCTAAGTGATTTTTTTCCAACCGGTAATTTACAGCAAATGTATTTCTCATCTTGATTATTTTACACTATCTGAAATTCATGAGTTACTAAATGAAATAAATTTGATGTGCTGAATTAAAATGTCTCAAAGATACTGACATAGATTGGAATGGATTAATCTGAAATGAATTTGAAATGTTGAATTCTTTCAAATTGGTGTTCTACTGAAAAAAGTTTAGAAAACTCATTTTGGGAGTAAAAATAGAATGAAAAATCGGTATTTTTTAAATTTATTAAACAGATGTGTCTGCATAAAAGAAGCAGAAATTATAGTATGAAATATAAAGGTTTCAAATGTATGAATTATTTTCTAATTGTGACTGCAGTTTAATGGAGGACATCGTGTTGTTTCCAGATGTACAATTGCTCTGAGGTTTCCTAGTTTCTTGTTTTGATTTGCTGGTAGTGGACACAGCTGAATTCACTGAAATTTCCCAGTAAGAACCTAGTGTTCTGTAAATTCAGGAAACTGCTGACTTTTATGAGAGGTAAACTTTATTTGTAGATGTCATTTCTTTTCCATTCCCACTCGAGTGATACAAGATCAGTTGTACAATTAGCAATATATTATTCACTTTGTAACATGCACCAAAAGGACTATATGATATGTTACCAGGGGAATTCTACACACATGTGAATGTTTTTCAACCCAGAGTATCTTTTTCTTCATCAAGAAATGTTCAAAATACAATCAAGATTAATCTTGTATTTCTTCACAGGCATGCTGGAAACATTTTATTTATTAATGTGGATGTCTCTTGTTTGGTTGGTTTATCTGTTGCAATCCAGCAGTCTGTTCAGAAATTCACATGGGACAGGCAAATCCTTCTTTTCCCCTTACCCTTCCAGAAACTCTCCATTGGTGATGCTGAGATTAGAATCTAACTTGTTCTTATTTTTAATGGGATAAAGGCTCGGTTAGCAGCAACCCATGTTGTGTAAAATATTTGCCAAAAAATATTAGACAGACTCTGCCTTGTGCTCAGCTTGCAGATGGGTGTTTGCCCCTTATGCCAGTGTATGGCCTTTCTCTAAAGCTGTAGTTAGGCTATATAAAGAAAAAAAAAAAAAAGAATGACCTTCTAGCAGCTTTCTGCATGTGGCTTCAGACTGCAGAAGCGTATGTGAGCAATCCTGACACCCAGCCTCTGATTTGGTAGTTAACTTGGGCAGTGTCTTAACTGTGACTGTGCAAGTAACTCCATCGTTACTCATCAACTAAACTTGTATTGACCAGTAAGGGCATAGCTAGTACTCAGAAGACCAATTTACCAAAATGAAGGTATTGGATATGGGTGACAGGATTCTTGCCATCTGGGAAGAAAAAGGAACAGATATCTTCTGATTTGGGCCAGGAAAAGGTTGTACTAAATCTTTTTGAGAATGGCTTCAGTACAAGGAAGAGGGTGGAGACATCTGACTTCCCGCCTGGCTGAGTGAAATTGGACTTTGACTATAAATCTCTTGCTTTCATCTGCTATGGAGCTGAAAGGAAGGAAGGGATAAAAAGTGAAAGCATAGTCGTAGCTCAGGTGATTTGGGAGATGGGGGAGATCAGTTTAGGGGGCACTTCCTCGTTAAAGGAGGAATCTGAGCTAGGAGTCTCATTCGGCATGAAAGGGTGAACAAGATGTGAAGTAAAATGTTGAAAAATATTGTCAGTGATTAGGGAAATGTAGGAAAGGTGATCAAAATACAGGACAGGGTGAAGGGAAGTTCTCTTGCTCTTCTCTTGGAAGAATGGAAGAAGTTTTCTGGTAGAGAAGAACTAGCAGAAAATAAAAAAATATACATGATGGAGAAAAGGTTAAGTTTATCCCACAGTGTGGCAGCATATTCATCATATATGAGAAGGTTATGAAGATCCATGTTTCTTCAATGCAGTCATTTTTGTGTGGGTGGGTGTTTACTTCTGAGTTCATGTTTACTTTAAGGAAAGAAACCAGGGATGCACTTTCAGGGAGACTGATGACTCTTTGGGTCAGGTGAACGGAGAAGGGAATAGTTTGGTCAGTTAAGAAAGGAAATTAGCACAAGAATGGAAAGTATTACATATATGGTCCATCTATTCTTTGTCCTTACAGGCTGCAGAAACTGACGCAAGCTTTGAAAGTGGCTCTAGGTACAGTAGGGAGAAAGAATGTATCTGACCTTGGCTGATGCTCTCTCTGCTGGTTGTGATTCATCCAGTCCTGCAGGCAAGATGGGAGAAACAGGTGGTGCCTCAGCTGGTGAATTACTGGAGAGGGAAGAAGAGTCTTTTGTTCAGTAGCAGAAGCCAGCCTGAGCAGCTACTGCCACTGCTTCTGGCACAGGTTAATGGGAAGAGCTGGGTAAACACACAGTGCTTACCACAGCTGCTATTGCTGCTGGAGTCTTCTCTATTGAAATTGGGTTTTGTTATTTATTTTGTGTCAAAATCAAGCAAAACTGCTTCAATAAAACTGGCACAGTGTTCTTCTGGGACCTGGAGTCTGACGTGAATTAATTAGAGTGAGCAAAACCTGCAGTGCTGTGCAAAATCCTACCATGATGCCTGCAACCTGAATTAGCCATGATAAGAAAATACATTTGGCTAGTCACCTATAATTTTGAGCAGTTTTCTTCCAAAGTATAGATCTCTGTTCTCTCTCTAGGATCATTTGGAATATTGTGAAAAGAGCAAGATGTTTTCCACCATCCAGATATGTATACTAAGAATGTAAGGGGAAAACAAAAACCACAAGTCTTTCAGCTTTGTTTCTAAATTTGTGATGATGAGCCTATTGTCATGAACTCTTATTGTAACATATGAACATTTTCCTTACTGTGGATTTCTTTCAGAATTTCGTCTTTTGGCAGTATACAAAATAAAATTTTATTGAGTTTTAATGTACAAAACATCTTGCTAGCTTTATTCAGCAGGCTTTAATATGATCGATTGGGTGTTTCAGGTGTACTGATTTTCTTAAAGTGAAAATACACACGAAATTACCTTACTAGAAATACATATGTTTTGCAGTTCACCTTGTTTTTGTTTATGACAGGATAGATTTCAGGGTAGAAACAAGGTTTCTGAGGGGGTAAAATAAGTAACCTTTTCTTTAATTCTTTTTTCTAAACACATGAGTACATTGCTTTTTAGGCTCACAGAAGTAGGATGATTGCTTTCAGAAAAAATAGTTTCATGTATTTTGTGATCTAGGTGCCCTGACATAATTCCAGAACTTAATTTCTGAACTGTCAAGAAGTCGAAAACTCTTCACGCTCTCGGAATCTTCCGCAGGCAGACTTCTTTGTCTTCCCTGATTTCATTCCAGATGTCAGAAAAGTAATTTGTGCTGTTGGCAGCTTCTTGTGCTGTCTGTACTGGTGTGGGGCTTTTTTTTGTTTATTCTGTTTTGTTTTCATTCCCAGCAACACACAGAGCAACTATGGAAGAAAAAAAACCCCAGCAGACAGCTGAACAACACTACTCTTATTTTGATAAGACCAGAAGTAATATCCCCATAACAGGAACTTTTTGTGCGTTCTCTGTGAAACATCCTGCCTTGCAAAATGGCAGCAGATCAACAGACCGGCAAACGCATTAGTTTTCACTTGGCATAATGAACAGATTCCTTTATAATTCTTTGAATTTGGATTTTCAATCTTTATGTTTGTATTTTCGGTCTTGGTGTTTCCTATAGTGTGTTACAGCAGTGTCAGGCAAAGGGTAAAAGAGTTAGAACAGGGACTAATACAGAAAGTATTTAAAAATATTTTGCAAGTCACCGGTAGGACCTAGGAACCTTAGCCCTAAATTGTTACCTTACATGTTTTACATGTAGCTGCTTCTCTATTCCAAAAGCTGAGTTGGTACCTTACGTTTTGGTCTGCAAGTTCATCAGATGTCTAAAGATCTTCAAACTCCTAAAGATGTACCTCTTCATGTTTAGAATTTTTACAGCTTTTTTGCCATTTCTTCTCCTCCAAAGCAGCTGTACACTGATCATTTAGATGCCATTTTCTGTTAACAAAGTTTCCAGAAGGATGCTTGGGGTTTGTAATTTGAATTTCAGACTTTGCGGAGGCAGGGGTTGTAGCAATCAAGAGTGACTCAAGGATATTCTTCGAGTGACAAACTTCTCCATAGGCAGTTCTAAAAACTGTCAAGCAAAACTGGATTATTTAGTTTTTTAAAAATGTAAATAAAAACATCCTTCCTTTTATCTTTCCTCCTCATCTTCTCTTTTAAATTTAGACTGCTCTTTACAGTACCCAGCCAGCTTGCTTCTCTGAAATGTTTTATAGATCTCTTGAAAGAGAAATCAGCAAGAGTCTAGCTGGCAGAGAGTGCCAGGGGCCGCAGATCTCCACTTGCAGTGCTGCAAGGGTGAATCCCTGCGTTATATAAATATAACTAGAATGCTGGTACCACAAAATGAAAAGTTGGAAAATTAGGTTTACGCCATATGGCTTTGCTATTACTTGAGAAAACTAAGATTGAAGTTAAGGGAAGCTCCAGAATCTACCTGAAAAGCTTTGAGAAAGTTGAGGATCACTGTCTAGGTGACAGAAGTCTGGAATCTTGGAGTGCACAGAAATTTGTGTTATTCTCTATGCTTGATGTGCTAAAAAACATCTACGCTAATGTAGGTGAATCTGGAAGTAACCTCAGCAAGACATGCAGTATACTCCAGGAAACAAATATGAATCACAGTTTACTGATGTGTGCGTGATTAATAAAATTGCACTAAGTTTGAGCATGGGAGTCGTGGACCCAATTGATTGCTACAGCTGTTTTCTCAGTCCAGCAAGCAGGGGCTATTCAGCTGTGCCCTTGTAATTTGTAATGTTTCGCTCCTTCACGTAATGCCATGCTCAGTAATGAGTCTGGACTTCGACTTAACATGATAGAATTTTTAGAAACCAGTCAGTGCTGTTTCAGAGAAGTTTCTGACTTGTTTTTGTGTGCCCAGGTCTTTACTGAGTTGTAAATTGGCTGAGACATCCATTTGGCTGTTCTTGCTTTTTTTTTTACAGGTTTGTTTTTTCTATGGTTAGTAGTATTTTCTGTAGTGTATCTTCAAAAGGGTCTATAAACTTCTTTAAACTTCTCTGTTAGCTCAGCAGCTGTCAGCTCTTGAGGAGTTCCTGGGCGTCTGTATATATTTTCCTTTTAAAGTCTGTTATTTCTATGTTGGGATCCTCCTTAAAGCTCTGTCTACAAATGACCTGCTTTTGGTTGACTAATTTTTGAAGAACTGTTCTTAGTTGTTCTCAGTTGATGTTCAGATAATTCTGGAGTCTTTTGAGTAGTCATCTCTCTCTCAGGCCTCCTGTATATTCATACAAGTTCAGAGACTTTATTTTTCATAGTCACAGTGCTGCATTAGGGTTATTTGACACTGTAACAGAAGCAGTTACTTCTCCATCCTCCTGCCTGATGATAGCTTGCTGTTCTCCCTAGCAAAGTCCCAGAGTAGGATTGTGTGTGTGGAGTTAGTGGTGTCTCTGCATTCCAGGAAGGGAGTTCGTAATGGCATTTTCATTGTGGAAACCTGGGCTTCATTATTGCTTTCCATTACTCACTCCACAGCAGCTGAAGTCCACCAAGGAGGGTCTTGGTGGGAGGTGGATGAAAGTAGACAGCTCCATCCCTACCTGCACTCCCCTGAATTCTCTTACATCACTCCTCTTGAAAATCTGATATTATTCCAATTAATTTGAGATATGTGTGGCTTTGTAGTGCTCATGTAAGTGCTCCGAAAGGTTCAAATGATCACATCAATTGATTTGTGGGGCATAGTGTTATGATTGTTTCAGGAAGCAAATCTGCATTGATAGGGATGACAAGTGGCAAATCTTTAGGAATGACTGGCATCATGACTACACTATTTCTGCAACATGGGTACAGAAACATCATATATGGACTTGCAGGAAGTTGCTGGAAGGGGCTGAAGTCATCCTAGGTCTCCCTACCTTAATTAGTGACTTGTGTCTGGGTTCTGCAAGACTTTGGATTTTCCTGGATTCAGTTTCTGATCTCTGCAGATGTGGGGTCTGGGACAGTGCTGCTTGGATAACTCTGTTTATTGCGGCTGATATATGCTCTTCTTGACCTCATGACTCTTGGCTAGTGTCTTGAATCACTTGAGAATAACTAATGCCTCAGCTCCCAGATCGTTCTCAGTTTTGCCTTCAGCCAACTGAATGTTCACCTTCCTTCACAGTTACAGGAAATTAAGATCTTCTGGGATAACATGAGTGCAGATGAGCAGTATGTTTGGTCTATGGGGAAATAATGTGAACAAAGAGAGATTACAGATAGTAAAAACAGACACGAATTTCAGAAGTAGTTCTTGTGATACTTTTCCCCCCTTCCCTCCAGTCTCAATTTTAAAGTGTATTGAATATTGTTGGCTGGTTTAGTGTAAACTTTCAAAAATTAGTGAAGAGTCATGCGGTAAATCAGGCTTTCACTGTATGTGGGATTGGCTGTACACTGTGCAGACGATGTGCACAGCAAATTTGCTATAACCCCTGTGGATATTCATAGCAAGGAAGGATATAAAGGGCTGTCATCCATCAACAGTTAACTGCTGCAAATGAGTTAATGCAATCTTTTGCCATCAATAAAACATTAGAAAGAAAGCACAAATAGTCAGGACAAAAGAGGAGTTTAAAGAAGTAGAAAATCCACATCACTGTAGAGAGTGATATGAAACATACAATATGCTGGCAATGTTCCAAACTTAATTCTGTTTATGGCCTGGATAACTAGATTTGTCTCTTCTGTAATAAAAATGTGTAATGCCAGTTACATAGTTCTCTTCACAAGAGAAAGGATCACTGCTTGGGAATGAAAATGTTTTAACTCCCAGCAGAGAGGAAAAAAAGGGGTGCTGTGACTGCTGTCCTTCCACACAAGGGTTATTTATTGCCTTTCTTATGGAATTTGCATCATGCCAGAATTTAGATGAGTTCCTGTACAGCTTACAGTGCACAGTGACTTGAAGCTAAACGGTTATGAATGACATGACATATGTGCACTTGTGGTGCCAGTTCATAATGACTAAAGAATATGCATGTCTGCATGAAGAATTATCAATGTAACATTTTAGTCTCCAGTGTGTAGATATTTTCAGTACCAAGTCTTTGTAATGGAATGAATTCATAAAAATGAATTCTGTCCTTTGTATCTGAAATGTGATTTATTTCTTTTGGAACGACTTACTGTACATCTTTTCTTCTTCTTGTTTCCAATTCTTGAATGTGAAATATAGAAAGGACTTAATCTTCTGCTGTTTCATTAGTGATGTTACTAAATTCGCATTTGATCTCCAAGAATGAGGTTCTTTGGGAGGAAAGAGAGAACATTGTCATTAAGCAAAATCAGGTGCAGCTGACTGTTGTTAAAGCCAATTTAATTTACGGAAGGTTTGGTTATTAGTAAATCGGAAACCTTAGTTGTGGTTACTGTGGTAGAAGTGACATTTCATAATAGTATCTCCTGACTAGTTTAACTTTAGAAATTTGTGGCTTATTTTAACTTGTCTTGTAGTCAATTTGTAAATTATTAGAGCAAGAATTTGAAAATGGCTCATTTTGCTCTTGCCTGATTGTATTGTGAGTCTAGGGTAGAATGTTCAGTTTCCCAGTTTCATTAATATTTCACTATTTAACTCTTTTTAACACTATATAGATAGGTTTTATATCATATTAGGATGACAGGACTACTAAATACTTCATAAGTAAAATACTTGGTTTAGATTCTGAGTAATATACTGATGTGGCTCTATATCCAAAGTATAAGAAATTTAGGAAACAAATTATAAGCATAAAATGCCAAAAGTTGAAGTCTTCCTGAAATAACTTTTTCCTTATTTCTCTTGTTTCATGCAGGCTTTCCTTCACCGAATGATCCAATGTGCTACAGCCAAAGCAGACAAAAATGTCACAGAAGAGACAGTTAAGGTTAGTCTCATAATTGCAGATTTCTTCTGTAGTCTCATAATTGCATATTTCTTCTGTTTTTTGCCTGATGATTTATTTATGTATGTTTTATTCTTTTGCAGATGTTGTTTTCAAATATTGAAGATATTCTTGCAGTTCACAAAAACTTCCTTTCCCTGGTGGAGGAGTGCTTACAGCCAGAACCTAATGCGCAGCATGAAGTTGGAACCTGCTTTCTTCATTATGTAGGCTATATTTCACTTTTTTCCTTTATTAGTTGTCTTTATTAATTACATCATGATGAGTGTACATAGTCATGAGGACAAAATATGACTTGATTGCATAGTTTCAAAAAAATAGAGAGGGAAGGAGAATGAAGAAGTAAAGTCTCAAATGGGCAGAATTTTATTGTATCGTCATCTGTATATTCACCAAATCAGCCCAGGCTGGCAAACAGCCCTGCAGCATAGGCAAGGCTGGTGCCTATGCACGGGGTGGAGGTACAAGGACCAGGGTTGCATGAAACAGCAAAAATAATAATATGCTTTTTTTTTTATTTCACTTTGATGCTAGGCAAAAATGTGAATAAAAAAGAATTGCGTATGCTGGGTAAAATATCTCCATGGTTCTGGGCTGTGAAGATATTTTACTTCTGACAACTGCAGTACCTCCACAAGTATGTTTATATGTCCTGTAGAAATTGTTTTCTTGGAGTATTATTTTTCCTGTTGGAGCAAAACAGGATGTCAGTGTTCAAGAGCTCTGCAAAATCAGGACAAGTTAGTTTGCTTTCAGTTGCAGGCCTAACAAAGTCTAGGTTTCATTGCTACCACTGGTTAGAGTCCCATTTGTTTGCTAAGTCTTTGTTTATTCGTTGTGGGAGGAGAAAATGATTAATGGTTTGTGGAAACATATTACCGAAGTTGAGCAACATCAGTTTTTGACTGCAGTAGTATGGATTATATTTGCAAGCAAGTGTTTGCAGACAAAATAGGTGATGTCAGAAAATAAGCCACTCTGTGCATTTCCTTCCTGGGTTTCTCCTTTTTACAAGGACTCACATGGAAAATGCGAGCAGAGATGGGTACAAGTTAATCCTGGGAAGGTTACAGTTGGATAATAGGAAAATTTTTCACAATGAGAACAATCAACCATTAGAATAATCCCCCCAGGGAAGCAGTGGATTCCCCAGCACTGGACACTTTAAGATTTGGTTGGGCAGGGTGCTGGGCCATCTTGTCTAGACGGTGCTTTTGCCAAGGAAGGTTGGACCAGATGGTCCCTGAGGTCCCTTTCAACCTGGTGTTCTATGATTGAAATTCTCCAGTGATGCTTCCAGACTGTTCATAATTCTAATTTGAGGCTGGACCTCAGATAATAAACATAGAAAGAGCTGGCCTTCCAAAATGAAGACTATATTAGCTATTCAGTTTCTGAAAAATGTTGATTTCATGTTTTATTAATTACAAAAAGCCTCAAAATGGCAAGTGAAGAACAGTGTATTTCTTTGTTTCTGCAGAAAGAGAAGTTCCGTATTTATGATGAATACTGCAGTAACCACGAGAAGGCACAGAAGGTTCTCCTTGACCTTAACAAAATAAGAACAGTGCGGACCTTTCTTTTGGTAAATAAACTTTTAACTGGTGTTCTAACTTAATATTTTTGACCAGGCAGTGAATTGTTAGTACTGTCGCATCCCCCATGTAACAAGCACTCCTGCAAGTGGTTAGCAGGCAGTTTCAGCTGGGGGTGGTGTTTCCAGAGGAAGGGGTTGTGTACATCGTATTTTCACTGTTGCTTTGGATCCATGCAAAATAAAGCATTAGGCAGCGTGCCTTGATCCAGTTCTTGCATTTTGGAACTGGAGAGCAAATGACAGTATCAGCAAAGCATCACAGATATGGTGAAAAAAAAGATTATGCCAGTGGTGGCAGTATCACAAGGTTTACTTATTTGTCTTAATTATTTTCAGCATGCAGTAAGCTTTCACTACTGCTGACAGAGTTCTTGGTGAACTTGACGTATTGCAGGTCACTACATTTTTGAGATACTGGATCTGGATCCCAAGTTGCATTTACTTACAGCCAAGTTAATGAGCAGTGTGCAAATTTCCTTATGTAGGGGAGTAGTGGGTGACATGAAATGCCATCTGCCGTTTTGCTGAGAGTCTGTTACTCAGCAGTGTTCCATTCATAGCTGAAAACGGTTTCAAAGGTGTCCTGTTTTTCTTTAGTGGTTGACACAGCGTCCTTTACCTTGCCCCAGATTGATGAGCTTTGCATACATGGTTCTTTTACTTGGGAGCAACCTGGCCAGTCTCAAGAAGAAGGGGTGAATACTGACTACAGAGACAAAATACTCCAGAGAAAGATTGCAAAAAGCATCTTTTGTGAGAAAGGAAGTGAAGTGTGCAGTTGTGGCAGTTCATGATGTGTCAATGTCCTGTACTCCGGGGCACATGCACAGGGCTTTCACGTCTGCTTTGGGTTTCTCATAGATTCAAGACATGGCAGTAGCATAAGTGGCAGCAGTCTAACCTAGAGAATAGGGGGTCTGACTGTGTGATGAAAGTACAGTTGAAGCTTTCTAGCCAGACAGGACAGTTCAGGTCATTAGAGGTGTCATTATCTATAAATAATGGGGAGCTGAAACTAGACTTCTGAGCCTTTAAGTATAGAGACAGTCATTATATAAACCTATAGTCTGCATTGCTGCCATCTTGCTCAGTCTTTTATCAGTAAAGTTTTTTTGTTGGCAGGTTAAGTGAGATCCTTTAGGATAAAGGATCCTTTAGGATAAGACAGAAGCTGGTTAACTGTGAGTACAAAGCAGAGACTCAAGGGTGGGTGTAGAAATCCCCGCAGCAGCACTGGTTATGGGGTATGTATGCTGCGAGTTACATGCTTAGTGGAGCAGCCACCCAGTTTTGTAGTCCCTGTTCTATCAACAGTATGTCTGCATCCACATTTGTGGCCTGCATCAACACACCATCTGGCTGTGTTGAATTACTTTTGTTTAACAGTTGATGTCTGAGTTTAGACATCTTGTACTTTGAAGCTGTAGATTATCTCATACCATTGCATCACAATTCCTTCTGATCTCTCAGTAAAATAATTTTCATCATTACTTTAGGTCTTTATGTACTCACAGTTTAATTACAGCAGTTCCCAATATTTGCTGTGATGTCCCTTGCGTGCTTTGTTATCCCAGCTAGCCCTTATTCTTTTCTCTCTTTCTCTCTGCTGCTTTTTCGTGGGTGCTTCCATTATCCCAGCTAGCCCTTATTCTTTTCTCTCTCTGCTGCTTTTTCGTGGGTGCTTCCGCACAATATTTCATGTATTCCCTGCTCCCATAGTTGGGTGTCTTGTGAAAGTTTACATGTATTTTAGCCCATGACTAAGGATATTTTGTTCATTGCCTATCACGTTTAACTATAGAAGCATGTAAACAGAACACTTTTTTGGAGGGTGTATATAAGGATGGCCAGGTTCAAGCCTTCCAAACCATCTTTGATGCTACTTAATATTGTGAACACACCTTTTACAAGCAACAGCACCTAGAGTGGTCACCCTAAATGATTTTTATTTTTGTTTGTTGAAGTATGAAAGCATATTTTTGGCATTTTATTCACCATCTTTTATTTTTAAACTTTAAAAAAAAGCCCTCTCTTAGTCAGACTGAGTGAAGAAGGTACCTAGGGCAGATGCCTGCTTAATTCCATTGTGGCTTCCTTGTCATGTATGATAGTCAATGTACGTGCCTGCGCATGTGTTCAGGCCTGTTCTTTTGATGGTTTTGCAAACCTCCCTTATTATGTACAGCTTCGCCAATGTTGCGGTGTACGTATGCCCTTGTCTTTATTTCTGATAATTTTCTCAGGTTTTTTTAGTAATTTATGAAACTGTTCACACTCTAGAATTGCATGCTTCTTGGAGGACGCAAGAACACAGATGTACCATTGGAGGGATATCTGGTAACACCGATACAGAGAATATGCAAGTATCCCCTTCTTTTGAAGGTACTTTCAAGATTTTTTTATCTAGGACTTTAAAGTTTCTGTACAAAACTGGTTGCTAAGCATATTTCTGTACAGCAGGAACAATCTCTCTACACAGTGAATAATCTCTTTATTAGATATTGGACCCAGACATGCTCTCATTAAAACTAGTGGCAAGTCTTCTGACATCAGTATTAAAAGAACTGAGGAGTTTGGCTGGGTCAAGATGATTAGCTTCCTTCTGCATGTAGTTGTAAAATTGCCTCTCCATTGTTGAACAGAAGTGAGCCATTTAAAGGGAGTTGAATGAGACTGATTTCAGCTGGCTTTGACCATGGCCTTGAAATGCTTGGGCTAGCAGAGTTGTTAGTGATGTGCTTTGATGATTCTAATTTACCATGAGCAAACTGTAAATGAAAAATATTTATTAAAATTATTTGTAAGAAAACTCTAGAGTAATGGTAAGATGCTGTAGGTGGTTCTATGCACATTTCTGTGTTTATTCTTTTATTACTCTTACAATTTAAAACCTAATGAAAAATGTGGAATGTGCTGATAATCATTAGATCTTCAAAACTGAGTTACTGATTTTTTTCCATGTTAGGAAACAAAATAATACAATCATCATTAAAGTAAATATTTAAAACAATTTTTTGCTTAACAAATTGGGGCCTAATGTTGTTGTTTGTTTCAAACCATGAAAGAAAAGGCAGAGCAGATTTTGCTTTAGAACCTACTGAAACCTGATTATTGGGCAGTGTTTTTCACAATGCATGTGTGACTTTAGATCTGAAACAATGCCAGTTATGAGCCATATTCATTTCATTGCACTGACATAAAAACCTAACAGTAAACATGTTCAAATAAAGGTTTTTAAAACAAGTTAAAGATTATGATAATTGCAATGACATTTGATTCATCACAGATATCTGTGGTTTTACAGTTCCCTTGGCCTATTTTAAAATTATTTTTATATTCTATTTTTTGAATGAAGGATCTGAAGACAAACAGGGGAAAATGACTAATGAATTACTCTAGGGGACAATGAAATGAATATATTTATGTTAAATAAATTTAAATACAGGGTGTGGTGGCAGCAGGGTTAGGGCTCCAGAGGAATGTACCCATGTCTCAGTCAGGGTATGTGGTGAAGGCTTACACACAAAGTCAGTCCAGCTGTAAATGGGTAGTTGGTAGTTTGAGACAGGAAATCTCAAATGAATACTGGCAACTCCACTTCTGTGTGTAGTGTGACTGCCATTACCAGTAACCACCTGAAATCAGTGAGTCACCTAAGCTGTTCAGTGCTGTGGTATATTGCACTACATTAAACAATAGTGTGGCGCTAAAGGAACATGGGTTTTACCGAGAGTTGCAGGAGAGGTAGGTGCTAACTTTGAATAAATGAATAACATGAATAAACTAACATTTTTAAGGAGAATTGTTACTGTTACTGTTGAACGGTTCTATCCTGTGGCATATAAAAAAAGCCAACAAAAAAAATCAAACCCCGAACCAAAGCTCAACATGAAGAAATGTTGCTGGGGTGAGAAAGTAGCTGAAAGGCAAACTAAGTACTAATTTCTAAGTACTGATTATTTTTACTGTTGGTAATTTATTTCTCTGAGTTTTAGTGTCCTACTAGGATGCAGTGCTGGAGGGTTTATTATTTTTCCACTTAGTAGAATAGAAGTCTGCCTACTTCTTGATTTTTGTATCCTAGTCAATTTAAGCATCCTGTAACGTACATGTAGAGATCAAAGACAGGTTTCTCTTTTCTTTTCTTTTTTTTTTTTTTTTTTAATATCTAAATAGGAGTTACTGAAGCGGACTCCAAGGAAGCACAGTGACTATGCAGCACTAATGGAAGCCCTCCAGGCCATGAAAGCTGTCTGTTCCAATATAAATGAAGCCAAGAGGCAAATGGAAAAATTAGAGTTTTTGGAAGAATGGCAGTCTCATGTGGAAGGATGGGAGGTACTATTGTAGATTTGTTGCTTTGTATATTAAGGAGGGAATAACAGTTTTCAACAGCATGTATTGCACTGTTTTTGTGATCCTGAGATACTGTCAGCTCCTCAATTCTATGAAACACAGCTTTCATTTGGGTTCTACTCTGTAAAGTCAGTGTTGTCCATGACTGAGCACCACTGTATAAAACAACAGACTTCCAGGAGAGAGGGCGGTGTTTGGTGTTTGACTTGAAATATTGATCATTTACATCAACATGTATGTGTGCACACATGCACATCTATAAATCCTAATTTAACTGCTGCCGTGATTTTACTGCTGTCAGTGCCTGCCTAGCAGCATTGTGTGGTTGAAAAAAAGATTTTGATTATTTATTATTGATTAAGCACTGAGTCCATAAGTGTTTGTCAGCTTGCAGGTAGTCCCTTACTGTTGGCTGAGCTAAACTAACGTGTTCAAGAGAATCTGTGTAAGACTTGGTTTTGGCTTTATTTATTTATTTCAGTTTTCAAATGGAAGAGCTTTAATGCTTTAGTTCTGTGAAGAAACCATAGGCCTAGTGTTTTCAACAGTATCCAGAAGAGCCACCATCTCCCTTAGACAACTGCAAGATCAAGTAGTTGTAGCACCACAATCTTCCTGTTGTATTATTTTGAGCACTGTAATTAGCTTATACAGAAAGATAAACGTGGATATTTGTGTATCTTTGATTTGCCTTAGGTGTTTTGTATTGAAACATCTGAGCTGCTCACACTGAAGTGGGAGTGAAGTTCATATATAAGAAATACAAAGCAAGCAATGTAAATAATTTTTTAATAAGTCAGTATTGAACATAATACACAGGACTACTTAAATAAAGTAAACTTCTAAACACTGTAATTGAAAGTCTGGTTGAGCTAACACTTTCCAAAAGAAACAAATACCTTAGCAGCTGCTTATTTAGACTAGGTGAAAGTAAGTTTCTTTTTGTTAGCTTGAACTTACTGTCATCAGCAGTAACTTGGAAAGATTAGTGTGTGTGAACATTAAAATGCGTTAGACATGCTCGTACAATATTGCTTAATATTATATGGCAAGGAAATTTGTTAAATAATACTTATTGCCTGTTACCGACTCTACTATTATTTTGAACTTTCAAGTAAGTTTTCTGCTGTGCTGTAGTGATTAAGATTCTTGTAATTGCCTTCAGTGCCTGAGTCTTACAGATGCTTGTCAAATCCGTCTTCATACACTCAAGTGTAAAGTTACAGCATTACTAACTCAGTGTGTTATTAGTCATATAAGTTGGTTAAGAACTGACTGTTCTCACATCTCTGAAAAGGGAATCCACTTTTCTACATTCAGTTTCTTCTGAATCATTAATAAAACTTGAAGTAATAAATATGTTTGCTGTTGGAAATATATTAATGAGCAAAAGTAACAGTAAGGAAGAGTAAAAATATAGACAGAAGTGTGTGAAACATAGACTTATGCTGTCTGTATTCAGAGTGTATTCTGTGAACCATAATACAGTAATTTCCTTCCAACCTTGTTTGTTTGTTTTTTCTTATTTTCTTCTCCAAATTTAATCTCAGGATTTCACTTGTGCTTCATCTCTGTAAAAGTGCCATTGTCTTAAAATAGATTTTTTTCAGTACAGTTATGTTGTGTTTATTGTGGTTTAGCTGATCAGGTTTGATGTTATCACATGGCAACCACAGGGTGCCCAGTCTGGCAAAATGGCCCTGATCTTCATACGTGCATCCTTTTTCAAACATACTATACGGTTAGTTGTTGAAATGGTAAAAATCATGTATAAGAGCATGTTTTAGAGCTTTTCTGAATGATTCCCAACAACAACTACAAGAAAATCTTTGAATGCAATGTACAAGAGTGGATTTAATTAAATAAACATCTGGTTTTCTGCATCGCCTAAAAATAAAGAGGCAAACTTGCTGGAGATTTCCTTCCAGAAGGAAATGCTTAGCACATTGCTTGGCCCCAACTAGGAGGAAAGGGGGGAAAAAAAAGACTATTTTTAGAATCTGATCAAAGCATGACTTGAATTCCTATACATAAGTGTCATAAAATGAAGCTTGTGTTTATTATGATAAAAATACAGATTCATGGAAAAATGGAACATCTGTTTCAAGAAAGAAAATTTTGAGCATAATGACTGTCACTTAATTTCCTAAGTGGTTAAATTTATTGGCCTGAATTCAAAACTTGTGTAGGTGGCTGTCTCAGCTGGAGAATGGCTCAGCAGCTGAAGGAGTCTGTCAGGAAAATCTGTGTGGATGTTTCAGTGAGAGAATTAAAAAATAAAATTGTTGCATTTGTTGTAAGCTGGAAACCGAACAACCCAGTCTGAGTCACAGGCCAACTTAGTGACAATAGCATGGGGTGTTCTGTGCCTTTCCATTGTGCCGTATCATGAAGTAGGATTTTAATAGAGATTTCTGTTTAAAATTCTAGATATTTTAGACCTTTTCTGTATTATGTTTCTGTTTCCTATACCCATGTGCAAGTACTGAACGTACTGAAGAGTACATTAATATCTGTAATTTCTGACTTTTGTCACTGTTAATGTGCTAGCCACTGAGTCAGTATGGTCAGACTTTCATGTTTGACTGAATTTTGGCCAGAATATGTAGGCAGGTAGCTTTTTTTACAAAACCAATAAATGCTGCTTTTCTTCCCAAGGTAATAAAGCTCATTTTTTGATGTCCATGATGGGTATTTCATGATTAAAGGATGAGTGGCGATATTGTTCCAAATTTCTTGGATATAGTCTCTCCTTCCAGTGCATTTTAAAGGCATTTATTTTGTGTGGTAGCCCACATTTCAGACATCTTGCCTGAGGTATTGCTGTGGTGGAATGATAGGTGACTGAATGGCAGCTGGAGGTTCTTAGAAGCCAGTTTTACCTAAGTAGCGTGAAGGCTCTGAGATTTTGTGGGCTTTTAATTTCCACACCAGCTAGCCTGAAAAAACACAGAGCCCTTGGCCCCAATGCTGTCCACAGGAGAGGGCTGACCTACAGCTAGGTGTTTGGAGTCTTCAGTGGCTCAGTAGGATAGAAGGAGGAAAATCTAGTTTAGATTCACAGTATAAGCCTGTATAGCTTTTTCCAACAGAGTTTTTTATATGTTGGGTTTGTTTTGCTCTAATTGCAGGTACTTTAAATGCACAGAAACATGAATTGTAGCATAGTAGTAGAGATTTTGCATTTAGGTTGAGCAACTATGTGATCTTCCCTTACAAACACTGAGTAAAAAATGTACATACTCACGAAAACTTTGAAATAGCAAATTGCTTTTCAGGTTCAAATTGCTTATATTTGACATTTCCCTGGTAGTTTCAATACAAACATTTAATGAAAACATGGTTGTGTTAGATGTTTTTGGTAATATTTTTTCCAAAAGTATTGCTCATAGATAGTGTAGTTCAATTTTAGCCTCATGTGCTTCTGGGACAAGGTGACTTCTTCTCTGTTACTGAAGCCTTGAACCGTCTACCATGAGAAGGATAGCTCAGAGTTAGATAAGTGAATTATCCTACTGGGCTGAACATCAACTATAGCTTGGTGTTCCTGCTGTAAACCTGCATGGAGGTTCAAGGTGTAGCAACATCCTTCATGAAAACATTATTAATAGTTGTTAGTCCTCCTTTGAACTGCATGATGGATATGGCAGTGCTTGTGTGCCCTCTGCTTTATTCTTCTTTGGGCATGTTTTTCATCTCTAAGGAGTTGGTAGAGAGGAGGTGTAGAGACAGCAGTGCTTTCACAGGATATGCCCTTCCTCTTTTCTCCCACCCTGCCCATGTCTAGGAAAACACTGAGCCTAACAGTTTTCCATAGGCAAGAGGGTGGCAGGGGACTTTTCTGCACTAGCAGTGTTATGTAGGACTGCCAGATGTGACTTATGATCATCTTACCTTATACCCTTGGAAATAAAACAGCAATAATAAAATCCACTGACCTGTGGCCACACCAGCATGGGTTGTGATCTTGTCAAAAGGTATTGGATAAGTGAAGTTAACACTGTTCAGTATTTGGACGGGAGGTCTCTGAGGGGAAAAAAGTGTCTCTAGGATGTTTTTTTCATCATCTGGCAAAAGGGAAGTAAAGAGGAAAACAATAGCAAAGGGTAGTAATGTGATACAGATAATACTGCTGTATTGTAACGTTGAACTTGAATCACGATTGAGGCGAATCTTGATAATTCAAGTAGCCTGAATTATAGATGTTGGAAATATGTATAAAACACAGTATTTTGTAACATGGTGCTGGCACAGTAGCAAATCTTGCAAGGACTGTGGGGAAAAGGTATTTTTCTACAGTGAAAATGAACACTTTAAATAAAAAGAGACAAAATTTTTCATAAAAACCTCTCTGTGAAAAAATATACCCTTTTGTAGAAAGCTGAAACTGCTTATACAATTTTGAAGCCTTAAGCTGATGCTTTTTGTCTTCCCTACAAAAAATTACAATTTCCCAGCAAAGCTGAAGTTTTCTGTAAAAACAAACCGAAAATCTTTAAAAAATACCCAGCCTTTTAAAATGCTAATTATTAGTAATATTCCAGCAAATTTTAAAAGCAGTGTAAAGTGCTAATGGTTTAAAACTAAAAGAGGGGAGATTAGGCTGGACATGAGGAAAATATTCTTTACAATGAGGGTGGTAAAACACTGGCACAGGTTGTCCAGAGAGGTGGCAGATGCACCATCCCTGGAGACATTCAAGGCCAGGCTGGATGTGGTTCTGGGCATCCTGATATAGTTGAAGAGTCCCTGCACGTTGCATGAGGGTTGGACTACATGACCTTTGAAGGTCCCTTCAACCCATACTACTCTATGATACTATGATTTTACGTGCCTACTCATCGCAGAGGGTTTGGACTAGATGACCTTTTAAAGTCCCTTCCAATCCAAACTATTCTGTGGTTCTGTGATTCTGTGGTACTGTTTATTCTACTTAATACACAAAAGCAATGAAATAGGATGGAATGTAAAAACCTGCTTTTCTGTAGTTGTGGTCAGCAAGCATTAAGTGCTTTGTTAAATTATGCTGAACTTGTATTACTGAGTAGTCTTTTAAGGTGTTTCAGTGATCGGTCTCAAATAAAACTGTGAAATTAGTATGCCAGCTTCTGGTACTGATGCTGCCCTAGGAAGGAAAGTATGATGTACTGGCTATAGATGATGTTCATTTTTGGCTCATTTGATCCTAAATGGAAACAAGAGTGGTTAGTTAATACTAATACTGAAGCTGCTCTATTTAGAGACCTGAATTATGTTCCTGTGATGGTTCTGCAATCTTTCTTATCGTCTCTGTAAACAGACTGCATTCTCCTTACAACAGCCTGAGCTATTGCTCAATATTCAGGGCTGTGACACACAAAGGATGAATAATAAGATGAAGAGCTGAGAGCAGAACCCGTGATTGCTTCTTGGCTCTTAATTAAGTCCATTTTTCTTTGGGCTACTGTGGTTAGATAAAGAAGAGGAAGTAACTACAGCTATTGCAGGCATAAGTCTTTCAGAACGTGTAGATGAAAGGAAAGTCCTGGCTCTTTCAGGTTTTCCAAGCTGACTGTTGACTGCCTCAAGTTAGGAAACTCTTTGAGCCATGGGTGTACGCTCAATGCAGCCAGCAAGCATAATTATCAATAGGATTGCATGGCTGGATTTATACAGTACATGGATAGGAACTCTGTCCCACAGGAGCACAGATTTTCAGGATAGCAAAATACACCTCTGAGTTCAAGGCAGGCTTCCTTGAGAGGTGAATTTTTCTTTATAAGGCATAGAAATTCCATGACATTTTCAGAGAAATATTTTGGGAAAATGTTATCCTTTGTTAAAGTTGCTTCTTTTTCATTAATCTTTATGAAAATGCCTGCCTTCTTTACACACGAAAGAATGATCTGCCTTGCGTCAAAAGTGGGTAGTTTCATCCTAAACATGTAAAGCTTAGCAAAATTCCAGTGTCTTCAGTGTATATTAGGAGGAAGTACACTAGGCAGTCTTACTTGTATGTGCCACTGTTAGCTTTACCTGAGTTTTAAATCTTGCTGTATTTGGTTTTGTGGTTAGCTTAACTTCGTGTAGAAGTATATTATCTTAATGATGTTCAAGTTCCAGGTTGCTTCAGCTTCCAAGTTCATCTTGGATTAGATTATGTCTTGTAAAGCCCCATATTCAGATGTTTCTGACTACCTAGTAAAGTTACTGAGGATAAGAATTATTGTATGAAGCTGGCCTGATTTTTCAGGAGGAGTCTCACATCCAGATGTATTTGGAAACTTTAGTGATTAAATTTAATCCATTCAAAAAAGCCACAAGCCCTCCAATTAGCACCAGTCCTAAATTAATACAAAACTGGTGTTAAGCATCATTAGAAATCATTATTTAATTACAATGTAATAAACTGCCATTAGTGTTATTCTTGGTGTTTCCAGAGAATCATTATGGCTGTGTGTTTGTATAGGAAACTTTTTCTTAATTGGTGTGGAGTTCTTCAGGTCTCACAGAATAAAAAATAATCTTTTCCCAATTGATTTTAGGGGTCCAACATCACAGATACGTGCACAGAAATGCTCCGAAGTGGACTACTATTTTTCAGGAAATATCCAAGAGAGGATATTTTTTCTTTTTGACAACCTTTTGGTTTACTGTAAAAAAAAGCACAGGTAAATGAATAATTTATACATTGAGAAAGAATGCATTTTTCTCACAGTAGAGCTAATTCTTTGTATGCTTTTTCATAAGAATATTTTAATAGCACCGAAGTGTTGACTGTAGTTAATTGCAGTATAAAAGTCAGCTTTTTTAGAGGAGAGTTATCATCCAAAGAGAAGTATGTTTAATTCAAACACTGGGGGGAAAAAAACCCCAAATGCAGAATCCAAATGGTGAAGCATGGGGAGAAAGAATCAGTTTTGCCAGTCTTCCACAACAGGTTATATGTGATGAACTCACTCTCTTCTGGGAATGGTAAACAGACTGAATTTTTAATTCAAACAAATTAGTATTGTAGCTTAAGCTATAAAATAAGTCTCTACAGATTCAAGAGTTTCAAGCCTTCTATTTCTAATCAGGGAAAACAGCCAGAAAGCTGCTGCTTGCTGCATTGCAAGAAAACAATTCCATAGTTCAGCAACAAGCTTCTGCAGTTACTGTTCAGTGCTCTTATGCTTCTGAGGAATAAGGGTTTTCTTAAATACAGGCATCCCTGTTGAAACTGTTTAAGGTTGTCTCTGATCCAGAAGCTGGTTTTGAGCAGCCACGGAATACATATTAACTAGGTAGACCCTTGATAGATTCCTAGATAGATGATAGACCTTGAGTGTTCTCTCTAATAGCACTGCCAAATACCATTATCTTTGCTTCTGCTTCTGCACATTTGTGGATGGTGTCAGAGGAAACTCCATCTTTGACCTTGGTGTCCAGTTTAGGAAACTGTCTGCAATTGCTGAAACTGTTGCTTCATAAATCCAGGTTCTACTGTCATCACCACAGCCATGTCCATCAGATCAGTGTGAGGGCTGTAAGATTTTCAAGGGTAGTTCCAGATTTGATAGGCAACTTTCATCCTGTTTTTCCAACTGTCTTTTAGCAGTGCCCTGGATTATCTGTAGCATCCAGGTAAAAGATGTATTTCTCTGCACCTATAATATCCATTTGTTTTGATCAGTGCTCTGGCTTGGCTGTGGACATGTGCCTGTTAAAGGATAGATCTTGATGGCAGACAGTGGCATATAGGTACCAAAGTGTTGGAACAGAGCTTGTATAGAGTGAGACTTTCTTGATAAATTGTCATGTCTGCCAGCAATTTGCTGCTTACTCTTAGCAGAGGTAGGATCTTTGCATTAGTATCAGTAGCGTCCCATTCAGCAATGGTTTCCACAGTTCAATAGCACATGTATAAATGTAATGTGATTCTTACTGTAGTCTTTAAATGCTACAGGTACAGGTCGTGATGCAGAAACATAATAAAAAGTGGTGGATGACATGTTCATTTGCACTTTCTTTTATCAGGCGATTGAAGAACAGCAAAGCATCTACAGACGGTCACCGTTACCTTTTTCGGGGCAGAATAAACACAGAAGTGATGGAGGTAGAGAATGTAGATGATGGAACAGGTGAGTATATTTGTGTTGCTCATTTACAGATCAGTCATTCAAGGTGCTGAAATCAAATGCAGCTTCATGATTTCTTTGAGAATGGAGGGTGCTCCTTGTACTTAGAAAGAGTAAGATGCCACGTTAAAAGCATCATGTGCTGATATCAAAGCTGAGCTTCTGTGACACATCATTGCTTTCATGCATTATTAGCTGGGCAGTCATAGATAACTGTTATACGCTAACATTAACAGAGTAATAAAATAAGGTGACATTTATTGCTCGACTGAAATGGTATATTTAACTTCAGTTAGCAGCATTCCAACACTTAAAGAGGTTATCCCTAGGTATGTGATATATTTGTAAAAGCAAATGGAAAAGTGAGCTCTGTTGGCATGAAACCTCAAGCACTATAAATGCTGAAATTGTAACACAAGAGTTTAAGAAAAAGGAAGTTATTTTAATACCATTAGGGATATAATCTACAATTGTTTGATTTTTTTTTTCTGATATACATGAGAAACGTAAAAGCTTGAAGTATTCCTGCAAATGTAATTTTTTGTTTCAGAAACTCTAGTTTAAACTTTGAGCTTAACAATTATGATTTCCTTATAATGAATAAAGAAAACCTGGAAACCTTGGGCTTTTTAATGTAAAACTGAAATAAAATAAAAAAAAAAAAAGAAACTTTAAAATTTGCATTGCAAATGTGCCAGTCTGAAGGAAATATCTATAACTTATGTATTATTTTCTTCTAATTTCAAAATAACATTAGTTTTGCCCTTCATCTACTATGGATTCCAAACATTTCTTAATGTAAGTTTCTAAAATGGAGCATTAATGACAAGGATCACACAGCTTAACTAAGCTTAATAGAAGTCGAATATTTCTTGAAAATCAAAATTTCTTTTTTTTCTAATCTTGACTTCCTTCTTTTCAAAATATTTCCTCACTTCTTGTTTTAGTGAATAGACTTGGAAAGTAGTTTGACTATTGTTCTTATTGCAATAAACTAATTTATTGGAAGACTGTTGTGTTTTTCTATGACCTCTTCTTTTCAAGTCTTTCAATCTTTTGTCGTGGGTTGTGTTTTCTAAATTTTTATTACTTTTTGTGTCCTTTGGAGCTTCAGGGTTTGGGTTTTTTTCTTCCCCAGTTTGTTTACATCTTTTGTATTTTGAGGTGTCCAGAGCCGAAACTTCACTGGGGCCAAGTACATCAGAATAATTATTGTAGTGCTGCATGTGGGGTGTCTATTACTAATCTCAGGATTACTTGGCTTTTCTGAGAGCATTATTTTTTAATTTTTCAGTTTGTGTTCCAGCATGCCACACCAGCTCCTTTTATGTAGTACTGTTGCCTTTCCCAATACATCTTACACTGTGTTAATGTCTGAGAGTAGGTTCTAATAGAATCATGGAATATCTCAAGTTGGAAAGGACCCATAAGAATCATCAAGTCCAACTCGCTGCTCCTCAGAGGACTAAATTTTACCTCACTCTCTTTTCTGTACTGAATTTTATCTTACTGTTTCCACAAATTATTAATCATATGGAACTTGCGTCTTGTTTCCCAAATCTCTTGCAATGCTTCTTGCCTTGTTTCCATGAACAATGTTATTACTGAATAATTTCAGCTCTTGATAAAACTAGTGGAAAATGGTGAACATGAGGTAGAGCACTGTGGTATCACACTTGAATGATTCTCATTGTTTGATAGACATGCTTTGTAGGAACTCCATGACATCTGTTTTGCGGTATGTCCTTCACCACGCCCACCAGTTTAGTTAATGGTTTAGACATATCTATATGTACACTGTAATGAACTTCATCAAGCCTTGATGACTTGAATACAGTTTATCTAATATTCTGTATCCTGCTATTTCATTTTCTGGCCTGTTTTTCTGCCACATTGTTTGTTTTATTTGTATGAAATCTCAGCACTTTGTTTATGCAAAAAAGAGAGCTAAGTGTTTCGGTTTTTCATGTCATGTATTATTTGACTACGTTTAATATATTTTGCTTCATCTTCCTTACATATGCTTTAGAAATAAAAGACAGCTTCTCCATTTAAATTATGTCACTTTCTAAGACAGCATCTCTTTACTTGTAACTCTTAACGTTACTGTGACCACAAAGGTGTACACCTACCGTCTTCTTTCTGATGAATATTCCAAAAAGTCTGTAGCTTTATTCTTTCACTGGTTCCAATACCACATATTGCCATGCTTTCAGTGTTGGCTTTAGCAGATATTTCTTCCTTCTTCCTTCCATGACTATCCTGTATTTCTCAAATCAGTCTCGTCTTTCTTCATTTGCTTGTTCTAGCTATCCAGTTCTGGATCACTTTCACATTGTCCATTTGCCTTCTTGTCCATTTACTTCCTCAATGAATCTTCAAGTATAATTTACTGTAGACCAATCATCTTCCGCTCCACTCCAGACATTTCCTTCAGTCACAGGAAATTTTGCTACTGTCTCCATTTCCTATAGCCTTGCAAACAGTACTGGGTGCTATCATACATCCTTCCTACTTGCTTTCCTGAGCTACATCAAATCTCGTCACTTTTATAAATGCAACACTTCTAAAATCCGTCCTCCTTTCCACACTTCTGGGACATCAGTTAATGGTTTGGTTATTTTGATCTCTACATTATTAGAGTGGTAGATGCCCCATCCTTGGACACACTGAAGGTCAGGTAGGATGGGACTCTGAGCAACTTGATGTATTTGAGGATGTCCCTGCTTGCTGGACTAGAATCATAGAATCACAGAATGGTTTGGGTTCAAAGGACCTTAAGATCATATAGTTCAAACTCCCCTGTCATGGGCAGGGACGCCTCACCCAAGACCATGTGACCCAAGGCTCTGTCCAACCTGGCCTTGAACACTGCCAGGGATGGAGCGTTTACCACTTCTTTGGGCAGCCTGTGCCAGTGCCTCACCACCCTCACAGAAAAGAACTTCCTTACATCTAACCTGAACTTCCCCTGTTTAAGTGATCTTTAAAGGTACATCCTGGTCCAAACTATTCTATGATTATTCTTACCTGGTTTGGTTTTTTTTTTGTGTTCCCCCATAGCCCCTCATTTTCCATCTTCTGTATTTCAGTTGGTCCAATATCCTGAAATATTTTTTATTGTAATAACTGCTATTTCATGCCTCCTTTCTCAGTTCTTTTTGAAATATGGAAATGTCTCTGTTATTTCCATGGCCTGTGGCACCTTTCTGTCCTTTTCTTGCCACCCTCTGCCACTTTAAATAACCAAACCTCCAAAAACCTGTTTTCCTTCCTTGTAGTCAAGAAATGTATTCCTTCTCCTCACGCTCGATACTTCTTTCACTGAGATCATGATGCCCTTCTTTAACCTTCCACTATCTTGGTTTTGTTACTGTTCTCATTTGTTGCACCCAGATGTCTTGTTTCTCATCCCCTGTAGTCATTCACAGTTGAACTCTAACCCAGTACTGTTCTGCTGTATTCTTTTTGTCTCATCTCATTCCCAAATGTAGTAATCTGATTGCCTGAGCCGATAGCTTTGCATGAGTCTTTTTTGGTATTGTATTATTTTATTTTCCTTAATCATCTAGTCCTATCACTTCCTATAATTCTTAATCTAGACTGGAGGCTCTGATTGGAGAGTGCGTATATTTTCATACCTATGCATGACTTTTTCTCATGTATTCTTCGTGGATCTCTTTATAGACATTAAAGACTTCTGACTGTAGATAATAGTTCCACAGTTCTTTACTGTAGATTTTTGGGGTCTTCTGCTCACTTGGTATAAGGAACCATAGGGCTCCAGGGAACAGGGTTACTGACAGTGTTTTCATTCAGCATTGATAGATGTAGGAATGTAGTCTTCCTTGTTTGTAAGTAGAAGCATAGAAACAGGAAAACAGATTCCCAGTGTGGTTTATTGTCATGCTAATGACATGCCTACAGAAATTAACAAAGTTTTTTCTGAAAAGCAATTTTTCTTTGATGAAATTAGGCCTTGGCTGAGCAGTACAGTTGGTGTAAGTTTGCTTTTTTGTTTCAACATCATGAAGCACTCTGCCTTTTTTTAATTGCATTGATTAAATTGGAATGCATTTTACTTATCAGGGCAGACTATTTGTCTTCTTAAAACAGTGTGGCTATACAGCCACTTGCAAGTAGTAGAAGGGTGGATATATTGTGATGGTATTGTTTTTTCTGTATTCAGATTTTTAAACTAAATTTTGAGAGAAAAATGTATTTTTAAAGGCATTCACCAGCCATTAAATGAATGTTAGTTTATGAAGACAAGCACTTGGGTCTTAGGAAATACCAGACTTATGGTTGCTTATACTATGTAAGTCCTGTCACTGTTGTCTTGAAATGAGGTGTGAATGATACAGAAAAAATACTACATGATAATAATAAACAGAGACTGCATCAAAAAGTATGCAGAGGAGGAAGGGAATTGATATTATGCAGCAGTTATTTCCTTGGTATTTCTGAGCACTGGGGCTCCTAAGAACCTAAAGTCTGAGAAGCTTGTATTTCAAAACATGTATTTCTGATTGGCTTTTTAAGGGAAGAAAAAAAAAATCTATTGTATGTGGCTGTAACAAATTGCTTTTCAGGCATCTCAAAGGCTTGAGTCTTGAATTTATATTCTGTATGTATTACAGCTCAAATGACAAGCTTTAATGTATTACCAAGCATCATTAGAAGATGATGTCATCTTTCATCACCTTTTGTTGGGAAGCTAGAGGCTTAATGATTTGTTAAGCACGCTTGTTCAGGCTTTGCATGGAGCAACTTGAAGTCTCATACTCTCCTTCCTTCTGTAACCACTATGTCAGGCTTGCAAATCATTTGTTTAGCCTGACTGGCAGCTGTGATTGCCTTGATGTGAAGAATGTGCATATATCCTGTGCAGCTGGCCATCTCTTGGCTGGCCTACCAGCACATCTGCAGCTCATGACCAGATTTTGTCCAAGAGCCAGTCCAAAGAAGGCATGAGTTTATATGGGATGATAGCATAAGGCTGAAATGCTCTTCAGGAGACCATGGACATGGGTGTATTCAGGTAAAAAAATTGCTTATGGGAGCCTTGGAGGATTGTAGTAACGGGGAACATGTGGAGAAAAAGAGACAACAGGGGTATTGCAGTTAAAGGCAGAGGTTAAAGGCTGGGCAACACAGGAGAGGGTTAGTATTGCAAAACTGGGTGATAGCTACCCATTTTCCTCGACCTGAACTTACTGCCATCTTTATACATAAGGCAGTCTTGCTACTTAGCTAGGTGATTGGGCTTTGTCACAGAACGTGACTTCGTAGTGGCATGAGATAAATATGGTCAAACTGCCAGCGCTTTTGGCCCTACAGTTACAGAACTTCAGATGCCAAGGAAGCTGAATGTTTGAAATGTCATCTCTACATTGGGATATTCAGGTGTCTGGATGAGACATTTTGTTCTGAATTAAACTACTAAGCCGGCACAGAATTTCTGTCCAGAGTGAATTGTGAGAACCTAAGTCCATTTGTGAGTCTGAACCATCATTTTTTATTTTTTTGGCCATAATTCTGTGACGGTTCACTGCATTAGGGATCATAATATTTGCTTACATGGGTGTTGTGATAATAGATACGTGGTAACAAAGACTACAAGTAAAATATCAGCCTTTACATGTTGTTTTATATGTATTAACCTCTATCTTAATGATAAAACAAAAAGGCACAGCTAGCACTATATTACAAGGTGTATATGTTTAAATAATACAAAGGGACATTAACCTTCCTTCCTCCAGTGCTCTTGCCTCTGATTTCCAAAGGTCTGCAGTCTGTCAGCTGAGAGCCTCTTTCTGAGGCTTCTTTCTTTTCCCTGACGTTTGACTCTGACTTTCTGACAGTGCATGAATGATGGCTAGTTTTCAAGAAACAGTGTTTTTGAAGGGGTGAAGTATATTATGCATAGGTTATGTGAATTGAAATATGATAAATAGGTAAGTGGTATAAACATGATACTGCAAAAAAACCTTACTTTTCCCCATCATAAACTTACTTGTGCTTTCTTACACACTTTGAGTACTAGAAAGTTTTGTTGGTTTAGAAATCAGCCATCAGTCTCATGATTTTTAGTAGTTCCTGACATTTCCCAGCCCAGTATACAAAGCTTGGCTGCTTTCCATCTAATTAAAATGCAGGGTTATTGAAAGGATGCTAGCATGTCTGCTGAGATTTATGATAAATCTTAGCAAGCATTTCAGCAAGGGCTTCAGTTTTGGAAAATCCCATCTCGTTGTACAAAATAGGGCTGAATTATGAAAAAGTATTTATAAGGTAAAAAGCTCTGTTGTTATTACAGTAGTTCAGGGCTGGCCCTAGGACTTTCTTGCGTCTTAATGAGTTTTTGGTGAGAAAATGTTGACCTTTGATTTCCTAATATTTGGTATGGTAGTTGGTAGTTCTACTTGTAATCTGTATTTTATGCAAAAAAAAAAATTGTTATCATGAGGCATTTATGCCTCACAAATTTTCCCCCAGTAAACGTGTGTAATCCTAGTGAAAGATATTCAAGGGTGTTAGTTTTGGAAAGGAAGTCTCTGTAGCTAATTTCCGAGTAAGATTTATAGAACAGCATTTTAAAATCAAATGTTACAGAAGTAAAGTAAGAATATCTGCTTACATGTCAAAAGGAAATTGTATTTTTCTCCCGTACGTTTAATCCTTTTTTAAAAATTGAACCGTAAATCATTCAGTCAGCATGGCAGCTCTTGAGTAATTTAACAGGCAAAACCACAATGCTGCTTTTAAAAGGAATTATTTATTACAGTTTAACATGAATAAAAGTACTCCAAGTACTGTTATCTGTTCTTTTAATAGGACTCTGCCTGTTTTAGTGTCAAGTTTATACCTTCTTCCATATGCTAGGCAATTCTCTGTCACATTTTAAAGAGAACATTATTTACTAAAAGTTACAAGTACAGCTTAAGTTACAACATAGTTCACAAGCAGCAGATAACTTTAAAGTAATTTTTATTCTTCTGTATTTCCTGATTTTTATGTGTAATGACAGAAGTTGTTAGTAATTGCAACAAATACTGCTTTTTAAAGAATTGATGCTCTTTACGCCATTTTATCTGTTCCCAGCTGACTATCACAGCAGTGGCCACACTGTTATTAATGGCTGGAAGATCCACAACACAGCAAAGAACAAATGGTTTGTATGCATGGCAAAAACCCCTGAAGAGAAGCAAGAATGGCTGGAAGCTATTTTGAAAGAGCGAGAGAGAAGAAAAGGTAGGTTAATAAACTTTATTGTGTTGCCTCACTAGAAAGCCATGCTGTATTTTTATATTGAGATGCAAAGCCAAACCAGCTGCCACGCAAACTTGTGGTGTCAGGTTCAGCTGAAAGTTTATGGATACTAGCTTGGAAAAAATAAATCAAACCTTGAACTGGGAAGGGCGTAGTGGCTTTAATCATGTATGCTGGTAGTGAATGCTGTTTTGTAAATGGGGATATGATTTAAGCTATGATTTTATTTTTTATTTTCAACTAGTATAAATAATCATAATTTCATTGAGGCCTGAGTACTGTTACGGTGTGTGGTAATTTGTATGCCTTGATTGCTTTTTCTGACTGGCCATTTGAATCACTGAAATGAGCAGGTTTTCTGTGTTGGATCTCCATGCAGATGATCCAGCATGAAGTGGTACAGAATATACCCTCAACCCCATCTTTGAGGTATTCTCCCCTACATAAGAAAGTAAGAAATTACAATTGGAAAGCCACTATCTTTTTGAATAACTGGATTAAGGTGGAAGAATACATGGATAAAATATAATCCTGCTCTGAAATGTGACCACTAATAACCTCATGTATTCAAGGTGAACCCAGCACAAAGTAGAACCAGGCAAAGATGACGCATCATCATCTTCTGGAGCTAATTTCATTTGCAAGCTTAAACATCTTAATCAGTAACAACATTTGTAGCCTTGGTATTGAAGGAAAATAAGATCTTGTAGTTAGATCTGGGTTTCTTTTCCTGGTCTGCATAGATGTTCTGTAGCCTGTTGCATTAGCCATTGTTTTGTGCGTCTGTCCTAAAGGAGACTAACAGTGCATTCTTTGGTCTTTTAAATTTGAATACTGGATGTTTGTAGAACATCTGCCATAGAACCAGAGTTTCAAGTAGGGTGTCTGAGCACTGGCAAATGAATAATGCCACCAGCAATTCATATAAAAGCTAAAAATATGCCTTAGATGTCAAAGAAACCCTCCATACTTTTTAAAATAACAATGAAAAAGCAGTGTGGTAGAGATGGTGTCAAATACAACAAGAAAGAGGTTTGTCTGCTTCTGTACAGGCCTTTGTCTGGACCTGACAAAAAGGCTTTTAACAAATCCCACTTCACTGCTCAGTTTCTTGGCTCCCTTACACTCTTGATACCTTTATGTAAGAAATGGAAAGAGTAAGTAGGAGTATTTTATGTTGATACATTCTTTTATTTCACACTATACCATCAAGCAGCTGGTAACAGAGGTAGGTTTGAGGTAAACCTTGCCAAGGGTGAGGTAGCCATCCCAAAGTCAAGCCATGTCTTAGGATTTTACCAGCCTATGATTTGGGGAAATTTTCAGCTCCTGGTGTTCTCAGTGGGTTTGCCACCAAGGAGACAACCATGAAAGGAAGAGGAGGGGATTTGGTACACACTTAGACTCAGCTTGCAACACAGAATCTTCAAAAATATTTCTTGAATGTCTCTGTTACTCTGTCGACTTAGAAATTTATCCACTTCCTCCAACACAGTGATTCGTGTTTTTTCAAAATATCAGTATAAACACCTCTTGCAAAGCAGGATGCATCAACTTAATTGCAGTCAAGTTGTCAAATGACTCGGGAACCAAACAGCTGTCTTTTTAGAATTCAAATTCTGTATCTAAATGTAGCTATAACACTTTCTCATTCACTGTGAACATAAAGATGCTTTAATTGTAGGTTTACTTAATAAGACATGGAGGCTGTTCATGTGTGTGTATATATAGGCAATTACACTGAAGCCCAAGTGGCTGCACATGTGAAAACAGTGTTTCATCTCCTTTGCAAGACTGAGACAAACTAAATCAAATCTATACTTTCAGAATTAAACAAGTGGCAGACTATTTCTCAGATGAAATATCTACAGTTACAGTTTTAAAAATGTGAAAATCTGAAAAGAAACTGAGAACATGTACATAAGACGTTATAGAAATCTGTAATTTTGTCCAGAACTAAAAATTGTTTGTTGAGAAAGTACATGGGATATGAAGGTCTGTGGTGTTTCTTGGAAGAACAAGCCTCTGCGTGTGGCTGGTAGGATGCACAATTCAACAAAACCTGGTCTTAATCGTCTGTTATTCAGAAAACAATGATTTTCTCGAGAAGCAAGAAAAAACCCCAGCCCAATAAAAATACTGAAATAAAACCCTTAATAGTTTTTATGTTGTTAAAAAAAATCTGAAGCAAATAGAAATGAAGTTGTGTATATTGTTTTGTGGAAAGGGGTGAATTAATCTTAGATGAAAGTAACAAATATATAACGGATAATTAGCTACTATTAGTAGGAAATTTGAAAAAGTTTTGTGTAAGTGAAAACATTTTTATTATCACATGGTAAGAGCAAAACCAAGGCCCTTTTCTTTTAAATTTGTGAAGACGTTACTGTTCCCTTGGAAATATTCATATGCTGAAGTCTGAAAATCACAGCATTAGTATTTATTACAATAATATCAGTGGTTATGTCAATATAGTAACAGTTTAACTTCGCTATGAGGAACTAAAAGATATAATTTGATTTTGCTTTATGAAGATCAGATGTTCATGGTTTAACTTGATTGTGAGAAAAATAATGGAAAGCAGTTCCTTTACCTTTTCTTTGTATGTAAAATATTGGTATTGCTTCTCCATTTTAGGGAAAGTACTGAAATATAGTGGCAATATCACTTCATAAAACTTTAATGCATTTTTGGCAGGTTTAAAATTGGGTATGGAACAGGACACTTGGGTGATGATCTCTGAGCAAGGAGAACGACTCTACAAAATGATGTGCAAACAAGGGAATCTCATCAAAGACAGGAAGAGGAAATTAACCACTTTCCCCAAATGCTTTCTTGGAAGGTATTATATGCATTTGATAGCATGCTTTTTTACCTGCTAAACTCACATTTTAAATCTTCTTTGGGATTCTGCAGAAACCACACTTTATTTGTAGTGTCTGTTAGGCCTATTTGCCTCCTAGAATTTAGCCAAAATGTAAATTGGTTTGCCTAAAATTTATGGATGTGCACTCATGTTCCAAAATAGCTTTATTAAGCGGACAAGACTGTAAAGGCTTGTTGAAAATATGAGAATGCATCAAATAAAATAGTTTCTTTAAAGAAATAATTCCCAACTTGTTTAATGCATTTTGTCTCTGAAATACTTAGAATATCAAATTTGATTTATTCCACTTAAAAAACATCTTTGTCTCTAAAACTGTTTCTGTCCTCCTCTTGCCTAACTAAAATTTACATGTTTAAAAATGTATTCCTATTATCAGGATGATCTTTCTAATGACATATTATACCTATGACTTAAGAAGACTGAATGCAAGAGAAAGAGAAAGCAATAGGTACCGTAAAAATGTGCGTGTGACAACAAAATTAGTTGGGGAGGTGGAGGAGTTACGAGTTATTTTATCTGACTGTAAGATAGTTAAGTCTGGAAAGTATTTCTATAAAGTACAGTGACGGGTTTGCACAGACACACTGTAGTGAAGACCACTGGGTTCAAAAGTGGAAATGTACTTGGGAGATTTTCATATGCTGTCAGAAGTCACATAGCTGATGAGAATTGAAACCAGGATTAAGATTAATGATTGAATTGAGGTTGAATCATGTTTCCTCACTCAAGTTCCATGATTCTATTCATCAGGGACTGTAGTCATAGGACAAGGGGGAGTGGGTTCAAACTTAAACAGAGGAAGTTTAGGTTAGATATAAGGAAGAAGTTCTTTACTGTGAGGGTGGTGAGGCACTGGAATGCGTTGCCCAAGGAAGTTGTGAATGCTGCATCCCTGGTGGTGTTGAAGGCCAGGTTGGATGGAGTCTTGGGTGACATGGCTGAGTGTTAGGTGTCCCTGCTCATGGCAGGGGGGTTGGAACTAGATGATCTTAAGGTCCTTTCCACCCCTAACTATTCTATGATTCTATGAAGTTGTTGGAAGCAGGTAAAGAGAAGTCATGTGTGAAACATTTGAATCTACCATCAAATGGCTTCTCTTCTGTGCTATATTTGAAGTAAACCCTTTTGAAGTATGCTTTTGCTGGTCCTTGGGTCACCAGTCAAAACCCATGACTGTGCATGTTGCGCTACCTCACTATGCTGTCCTTTAGATTTGTAACACACATGCAAATAACTTATGTGCTATAAATTCGATACAAGCCAGGCATTTCCTGCAATGCAGTATATACTTCGTATGTGTGCTCAGGATGTGTCTTACACAGCTTGGAAATAATAATTCTATTATACCGTGGTAATGTTCTGACTTCATGGCATATCTATTCTGGGCAAATGCAGTAGCTATGCCTGGGATTGGCTTATATTTGACCGTCTGGTCAAATGTGGCTGTGATAATGTAGGAAATCCCAGAAAACATGAGAGTCTTTAACATATGCAAGGTAAACCATGCAGGTAAAACTGAGCAGAAAAGACATCTGAAGGGAAACCATATGTATTTATGTCAAAATAATACTAAAGAGTTGAAATGAGAGAGTTTTTAAAGGTGGTATGACATTCTAAAGATCATTAGGCTTAAGAATCACTACCTAATATGGTAAGAAACACTAGTAATTGAGTGGAAAATGTAGTATGTCTGGTAGTATGACTTCTAAAGTTTGGGGTTTTCTTTTGTATCTGTTTTTATTTCAGTGAATTTGTGTCCTGGTTGTTGGAAATCGGAGAGATACACAAATCTGAAGAAGGTGTTCATCTTGGCCAAGCTTTGTTAGAGAATGGCATTATCCATCATGGTAAATATAGTTAGCTTTAACTTACTTGTTTTCAATGTAATGATTGTAATTAGAGTGGACTTAATTTTGTTTGACAAAAAGATGGGTCTTATTAAGGCAAGACAGTTTGTTGAATCTGCATTATATCCTTGCAGGGACCTCATGGGACCATTGTCCATGCCTAGCAGATTTACTGCGAGAGGCTCCATTAATTTAATCAGATTACATTTATGGTGTTGGGAGCACAATATCACAAACAGGGACTTACAGAAACACTACTTTTCTCTTGTAAGCAAAAATAAATTCTGTGGGAACAGAGAACTGCTTGTAAGGATTTAAACCTTTTATTAAGGCCAGGTGTTTTAGGGATACATGTTGAACTAAGAATTGTAGAAGAGAGTGAGTCACAGTTGCCTGTTGATAAGTATGCCTGCTTATGTGTTAGGCATTACAAGTGGAGCTGGTGGAATCTAACCTGGAACCCAACAGTTTAATCTTTTGAATGTTAAGGCCTTATTTTCACTACGTTGTATAGTTACTAAAATTGATATTTTTATGCTGAAATACATTTTAATTCTTCTGTACTTCAGCCAGCAATGAATTTTTAAGTTCTTTGCCATGATGTTTTCAGTGACCTTGACTGAAAAGAAAGCAGGAGTAATAGAGTGCCACTTAGCTGTGTGCATTTTAACATACGCAAAGTAGGAGGAAAAATGTTAAGATTATACATCAGTAGTCATGTAGTCTTTAATTCTTTAATGTCAGTCTACATGATTTTCCTCCACCATCATTCAAATGTCAGATGCTATTATGTTTACTACACACAGAGAATTGTTTTCAATCGAATGATTCTGTTGCCAAAGATTCTTCTCCTGATCTTGTAATTTATATCCCAAATACACCCATAGACTTTGACAATAGAGAGTTAAATGAATATTGTGTAATTTCATGAGATAAAAGAGTAATTATATTAGAGCATAGAAATGTGAGCCAGACATGCCACTCTGAATAGTGGATCCAGCTGTGGTTCAGTGAAAATAGAATTCTTAAAATAAAGTTGAATGAACCATCTGTTTTCACAGAGGGAGCAAGGGAGAAAGAAAGTTTGGCTGTTATTTACATTGCAAATGTTACAGAGGGCTTTGTTAAACTTCGCATATTCACTCTTCTGGACATTATTTTCACTGTGCCGGGCTTCATTCTAGCAAGGATAGAACCATGTTGTATGGGCATTGTTTTAGTTCCTGGTGTGTGAACTCTTGCAAGTACAAAAGTTGGTTGGTTGGTTGTTTTTTTTTTTTACTTTTGTTTTGTTTTGTATTTCTCTTCTCCGGTTTTGCAAAAGGGAAAGATCCATTTATCTGTTGCTATTTTAAATCCACCTGATGGCATTTCTTTAATATCTGAAATGACTTATATCAGCCAACAGGCTGAGATGTTTTGTCCAGTCACTTGCCACTGATCATTAGATGGAAGCTTCCTCTCAAGGCAGTAAGGAGCTTAGTAGTTACAAAAATAATCTGGATATCAGATAGTTATAAAATGAATAGGTATTTACATAGCTACGCAGGTTCTTGGACTGATGTACTGATCTGAGTCAAAACTACCCTGGCCCAAAAAGGTTAGAAAAAAACAGTTTAAACCTGGATTAGTTCCCTTTTCTTAGTCTGTGACATATAAATGTCTATCCCAACACAAAATATAGGTACGTTGTTGGGAATGACACACAAAACAACTTGGGGTTCCTTATTTTAATGGTAGTGCAGCCTTTTATTAGCTTTAAGTGATGGCTCTGTGGACCTGTTCCCTTAGTTTCTGGTGCACTCTGTGGAAGTAGGCACTGCAAAGCCAGTGATGCATGTGTTCGTTCCTCAGAGGGCATGGCCTGCTCTGTTTGTCGTTGGCATGCAAGAAAGGAAAGGTGCTTTGTAGTCCTGGTTCCCTCTCGGCACATCGCTGTAACAGTGACAAACAATTTGGCCTTAAGCAATACTGTCCTGGTGGTAATTTTTCTATTTTATGTAGTTGCTGGTTTAAAAAAACTCTTACTGTGTGTTGATACAGTAGAATGTATCTTTTTCTTCAACAGTATGGTTGATTTATTTTTTTTATATCACGGAACTAGAAGATATCTCTTTTTCCTGAGTCAAAATGGTCAAAGTCCATTAACATTCAGTTAGATACTCATACTAGGCATTATATGTGAAAATCTTGTAGTCTTTATCTGATGTATTGAGAATCAATGATATGTAAAAGAACTTCATGGTTATTTTGGATAACCACATTAGTGTGAACCATCAGTTCAGGGCAATTGGAATAGTGTCCTGGGCTTACTATTAGTAGATCTATCAAATATAGGTAGAGAAGTTATTTTGCTCTTGCATGTGGCACTGGTGAAACCACTTAATATCTGAAGTCCAGTTTTTGTGTCTGTGCATCAGATGATGTGTGGAGATACTGAAGAGCCTGGAAGCGGCATGAAAAACAATGCAGACAGAAGGCACCTTACTGTTCAAAGTTTATGACGACTAACTAAATTTTTTGAGGAAAATAATGTATGATTGTTTAATCACTTGGTGTAGGAGGGCATGCACAGAAGCATTACCTACCACAGTCAGGCCTGTTACTCTGATTAATGAAGACATTACAGTACTCTCTCCTTTATCAATTGATGATGAGCAAATTTAGTTTCAAAATTAAAACTTACATCTGCAAGCAAAACAGCAATTAATACAAGATAGTTATGATAGGATGGTGCTAGTGCATATGCTGTCCTCAACCATCAAATAAATCAGCTGGTTTTCAGGAAAACTTGCTGTTTCCAGGAGTTTTGTATAACGTGCTATGACTATTTTGACAGAACACTTGGAAGTTGTGAGGTTTGTTGCTGGAATATTGTGGATTTCTGGAAATTCATCTGTTAAGATCCTTTTTCACAAGTCTTTGGGGAAATTGACTGTCAACACCTTCAAAATGATTGCTGGTCTTTTGCACTTAAGACCTTCAGCTGGCTATATATAGAGGGAGATGTTCCCTCTCTTGTTCCTCCCCAGTGCATGACTGGTGACATGTGTATCTTTACTGACTAATCTGAGATTTGCCTTCACAAGAATTAAAACAGAGAATCATGTGGAACAATAATACAAATAGTTGCAAGAGAAGCCTTACTTGGCTATTTGGTTGATAAAGCTTGGCAGAAGTGATGAAAATTAGAAAGACTTGAGTACCTGTTTTTTCAGGCTATTCCCTGTCTCTTTGCCTTCCTTAATTCTTTGCCCCGTGAGTTGAAATTGGTTTGTTCTGGACTACTTTGACATTGTGAGGAATGTCATCACCAGTGACATAAAGGAATTTATGGCAAATGATCTAACTAGGCTTTCTGACCTCCCTGTCTGAAATCAACCTGTTGCTGTGTAGTTGGCTGTTATTAGATGAAATTATTCTGGCCCACTTCTTTCTTCTTTATTTCTTCAGAAAGTCATCTAACAATAAATTATTATTTTAATTTTAATTTTA
>NW_009913405.1:1556-8120 GCF_000696875.1 Nestor notabilis | reverse complement strand
TTTTTTTTAGTTACAGATAAGCACCAGTTCAAACCTGAACACATGCTGTACAGATTCCGATACGATGATGGAACGTACTACCCCAGAAATGAGATGCAGGATGTGATATCTAAGGTACAGGTTAGAATACTTGCTATTATTAGGAAGAACACATCAGAAATGGAGGTTCTGCTTGAAAAATAATGTAAAATATTATGCTGGCATAAACAACATCTCCTCACACTTGCCTGTCTCTATTTTTATGTGAATCCAGTTTGGTTTTCTGTTTGTAAGGGAAGATTTTGGCTTGCTGTTACGCATTTTAAATGCAAAATTAAAGTTTGTTAGGTTTGTTGGTTTTATTATTTAATGTTTTCATAAGCCATGTTTCTGGGTGCAGGTGGCGTTTCAGGCTATTGTATTTTTCAGTCCATTTTAATAGATATAAAGCTATATGTGGAAAATTGGTTTTAATTTTCTCTTAAATCTGAGTGTCTTTTGTTAGTGCCTTAACGAGGCAGTAAATCTGCAGTCATGTTTAAACAGAGACAGGTAGTGCTGTCCATCCACACTACTGGGCATAAGCACAGAATCCTAAAATGACTGAAGAAAGTTGCCTTTAAATTCATAAATATTCAAATTTTCAAGACTTTAAGGTGGTAGAAAATGTCAGCTTTGGGGTATTACATTATAGTGTTATTTACTTTTCTGCTAGTATTTTTTAATGCAAGGTATATCTAAAAGAATCTTCAATACTGAACTACAAGGCATAGCAAAGTAGGATGGAATCTAATTTGACATAACTTTAATTGTTATACATGGTTGTTCTTGCATGTTATAAACTTAATTTTTTTTGATAGTCTGCTAAGTAATACTAAGTTAATTTCTATTTTAAAACACAGTTTTCCAATGGTAGTTTCTTAAACTCCTACAAATGTTTTTTAATTGAAAAAAAATTCAAACCATGGAACCTTTTTGCAGTTTTTAAGTCTATTGGTTATTTATAATTTGAATTTGTAAGTTAATTATTAATGCATATAATCAAATGTAGTGGGTTTTACCCTAGTCACAGTGTGTAGAATAGCAACCAGTGATTGCAAAAACGTTAATACATGGAAACATTGCTTTATCTTTCAGGTTTTGTGTACGTTTCTTTCAAATTACTATACCTTCAGAATTTTTTAATGCTACCTTAAAGCTAAGCCTTTTTGCATGTGTCTCGGTAAAGCTTAGATTAGGTTGGAAATGTTTTCATAATTTATTCATCAGTATTTTTGTCTGGAAATACTACTTTTTGGCACGTGAAAATATATAGAGATTTGAACAGAGTTTTTTACTGTATAAATGAAGTGCATTTAGAACATGCAGGCTTCCTTACTGTGTCCGTTCCTTTATGTTCTCCGTTGTGTGAACATGTGGCTAAGCAACTTCATCTTTCTCTTTAACAGGGTGTACGACTGTATTGTCGCCTTCACAGTCTGTTTACCCCAGTAATCAGGTGAGTCAAATTGGGAAATCCGTAGAGAGTCAATTGGAAGAAGTATCTAATCTGAAGAGACTGTGTTTGAATGCAGGAACCTAACCCATCCTTTGAAGATTGGTCTCTTGGGAATAATCAGACAAGACTGAAGGGCTATAAAGACAAAAGGCATAACTGAATCGTTAAATGACTACCGACTCCATTCAATATGACCTTTTTTTGCAGTTTTAGAACCTTCTAGGTCCCAATGGATATACTTATATACTTACTGTATATTTACTAACACTCCATTACCTCATTTGGATAGTCCCAGGTGCCTTTATACTCCAGGGACATTATTTACCAAGTAAGACAAGTAAGCCGCCTCCTTTCTATCTACTCTAAAAGGTTTGACTTGCACTTTTACTCCAGAGGCAGCTTCCGAACCATTACAAAATGCTCAAGTTCATGCTTGCACTAACTTGTTTTTAAAATACAAGTATTTTAGGGTCTTTTGAGTTTTTGTTTGATTTTTTTTTTTTAAATCATGTTGTGTTGAACAGGGATAAAGATTATCACTTGAGAACCTACAAATCTGTGGTCATGGCTAACAAACTCATAGACTGGTTGATTGCACAGGCAAGTATACACCTTTGGATTTATTTATGTTTTGCATTTAAATTCTAAGTTGAAAGATAGCGATGTATTGAGCAGAATAACATGCAAGCGCTTTGTGTAAGAGTTATTAGAAAAGCACATGTAAATGTAATCCTCTTAAACTGGTAAAGTAACTGAAATCAGCTGTATGCAGACATGCTGTTTATTCCTTTTGTGCTTATCTTTCTTATGTGCAATTTAACTTTAAATGTTTTAATGAGGCTTAGCTTTGTAACACTGTTCATGGCTTAAAATGAAATGGATAGCCTCTGAAAACTCTAAATTACTAACTAGATGGATGGAAGTCACTACCAACTTGCAGTCATTAGTTCTGTTTTGTTTGAAGCAAACTAGGAACAGGAACAGGGTATCCTGTTCACTCAGTCAACATACACCAGTTTTATAACATAAAAGTTAAAAATTTTGACACTTTTACATTCTATTATATTAAATTTTTATGGGGAATGCAGTGTTACTAAAATGTTTGCATCTTCATTTGTAACTGTAAAGACATATACCATATAAAGGTCCCTTCCAACCCAAACTATTCTATGGTTTTATGATAAGCATGTATATAGTGTTTAATATGTGTGATATAAATGTATATATAAAGGTGGTAGGGGTAAATATCATCTACGACTATTGCCAGTCCTGTGAGTTTATGCCATTGTGTGTTTTGCTGCTACATTAAAGTAAATTAAACAAACATGTGCTATGGTTTAACAGGGGGATTGCCGGACGAGGGAGGAAGCTATGATATTTGGTGTAGCTCTTTGTGATAATGGGTTTATGCACCATGGTAAGTAAATACTTTCTGTACAAGCTATGCTTACCTTTTATTTAATGCTACCTACATAGTTGAAAGGAAATGCAAGGGCTGGTAAAGATATTACAGAAGGGATAAGAAGTTCTTTCATTGTATTGCTGAAGAGACCTATGCTGCAATCTTCAATGAAAAAAAAAAAGTTATTGTATACTCTGAAAATGATTTTCAGTCAATTTTATAGCACATACTGAGGAATTCATCCTCTAAAGAATATGCGGGGCGTGTGTGTCAGTTTTATTAGCCACTTTGAAGGAAGTTTCTTATGCAGGTAATACATGTTTGCACAGATGAGATGATAAAAAAATTGGGAAACACATAGAAAAGAAAGGAGATGGTTTTTTTTTGGAATGAATGGAGGAGTATGACCTTAAAAAAAAAATTGAAGTGGTGACAATAGGAGAAAGTGGAGTGTAGAAAAATGAGAAAATCATAAGGACACCAGCGAACAAAGAAGGGAGAGGAGAGCAGAGAGATACATGTGGAACAAAAAATGAGGTGAACAAGGTCAAATTTAATACCATCAGAGGGAAGATTTTAGTGAAAGGATTGAAGCAGTAGGTCATTTACTGAAATGAAAAGAGGAAGAAATTATTTTCTTATCAGCTTGTTTAGAGAAGGAGGGAGAATTAACTTCCTCTCTGGCACTGTTCATTCTTTTTCCTTGCACTTTTAAAAATACAAACTGCATCCACCTGCTGTTCTAGTTGCTTCCACATCCCCACCAAACCCATTTCTAATACTGGACCTGGCATCCTTCACCACGTGGAGAGTGCTAGAATGTGGTGGTGAGCACCTCCAACAGCTGTCCACCAGAACTTTTCAAACCCATGTTTTTAAATCCTTTGTAGGAAGAAAATTTGTTCTTGGCATTTTCACTAAAAACATTGCAAGCTAATATGTCTTCCCCAGCTTGGTGAAATCCAGATGTTGGAGTTGAAAATGAACTTAATGACACCGATCTGTAATGGATCCAAATAAAACTCGTTGCTTATGTTAAAAATTAAGATTTCCCTAGATTCACACACAGCAATAGTTTGCTGGCATTTAATATTTGTGTGCATGTTCAGTATTTTATGGTTTAAGAAAGGCATCAATACGTGTGTTTTTGTGTCATACAGTGTTAGAGAAAAGCGAATTTAAAGATGAGCCACTGCTGTTTCGGTTTTATGCGGATGAAGAAATGGAAGGGTCAAATATGAAGCACAGACTCATGAAACATGATCTGAAAGTAGTAGAAAATGTCATAGCCAAGTCATTACTGGTGAGTGAAACCCAAGGATTGTATGCTTTGATGAGTGAAGAAATTGGTTGTAGTGACAATAAATTAGCACCGTGTATAGTTATTTAATGGGGATGTCCTTTAGCTGTTCTTAATGCCTCTCTGAACAATATTTTGAACAATTTTATTTTTCAGATTAAATCTAATGAAGGCACTTATGGTTTTGGTTTAGAAGATAAAAATAAGGTGCCAATTATTAAAGTGGTGGAGAAAGGATCAAATGCTGAGGTATCAAGTATTATAAATTATCTTCTGTATTTTATTCACATGGTTGCATGTGTAAGCTTTGTACATCAGTGGGGAAATCTATGGTAGTAGAAGGTAACAGTGACAACTTTCCAAGAAAACTGTGGTTATGAATCTTTTTTTTTCCCTTTTTTTTCTCTGGTTTTGTTTAAAATACTGCTCTGACCATTATCAACACTCGCTTTGTGCTCAGGTAAATTGTCATATTGAATGGGGATATAAAAGTGATCATTTTATTTTTATACATTTTGTAATTTTCCAGTGATGACATTGATCACGAGTGGAATAAACATTTTTGGTAGAATGTAAACTGAGTATAGAGCTAGTCTGTGAGTTGCACTACATATATTTCATAATAAAGGATGTATCAAGCTTTGGATGAGGTCTAGAATTTGAGAATCTGAATGAAAAAATTACAGCCTTTCTGTTTGTTGGTATTACTTTAGATGCTTTTAGAGTAATTTCATATTCTACTGAACTGCATGGGAGTTTCTGTACATGTAAAAAGATAAAGAATGAATCTCTTCCATGAGATAAATAATTTGGACCTAGATTTCAAGCCTTTCTAAATCTCATGGTTGCATAGAAATTTAATGTAAAAAAAAATTACAGCAAATCAATAATATAATACAGCCACAGCGCTGTATAGAGTGATTTCTAGCAGTCAGGTTCTGCCATGATCTCGGATGGTGCTAAGGTTTAGCCTGTGCCCTGAGCCGCAGTGTATACTCCTGGAATCCAACTAGTTCAGTTCCTTTTCTGTTAGACCCGAGTTTAGAACCCGTAAGCAATGTTTAAGGATATTTTTTTTTTTTTGTTTTGTTTTGGAACTTAATATATTTTCACTTACTGGAACATTAATCAGGTCTTTATGTAAAGAAGCTTTAATTCCTTTGGAGAATGATGAATGGACAAATTAAGTAGCATCATAAAAAAGTAAATTGGCTCAAGGAAAGCTGTTGTATTAGTTATTCCAAATATTAACTCATATTTTAATACTGTCATAAAATCTTGATTAAGACTAAGTCTTATATTCGGGTCTCTTCAGAATGAGTGTTTAATGTACCTTTCAGGTCAATTTAACCAGTTCTAGAAGTGTTTTATGGTTTAAGTCTTTTGTGCTTGATATATGAAGGAGTCATAAAGAATGTAAAAGCAGTGTGCATGTCATTATTCCTGTTGGGGTTGCATGCCAGCAGCAGGAAACATGTTGTTAGTGGTTATAAAAAGCAAATGTATACACAACTGTCATTTTTTTCTAGATGGCAGGCTTGGAAGCCGGGAAAAAAATCTTTGCTATTAACGGTGACCTGGTTTTTCTGCGACCCTTCAGTGAAGTGGATTGCTTCCTGAAAGCATGTTTAAACAGTAGAAAGCCCCTGCGGGTTCTTGTGAGCACTAAACCACGGGAGTAAGTTATCATTCCTTTGGGGGAATTTTTATGAACTACAATTGACGTGAATTTTAAAAGACCAGTGGAGCTTCAGAGAGTACTACTGTGAAGTTATTTTAAATGCTGTATCTAATCTGACTTTTGAAAGTCAAGCAATTTGATCTGCTTTGATTTTGTTTTATTACATTAGTCAGAAGAACTAAAACACAAGTGCTTTAGATCATTGTCTCTGCTACTTTTAAATACATGTAGGACCACAAGTGTAAATGAAGTTTCCTTGACTATAATGGACAGTTTTGATCACTTATCTCTCACTGTGTCTATTAAACAAGTTGTCTGGGGATTAGTTGCTGGTTTGGCAGTAGTCAGACTCCCTGATCTAATGGGCCACTTCAGTATGTGTGCTGGTTGTGTAAACAGTAGGAGCATATAAAGAGCTCCCCATCTTTATGTAACAGTTATATTTCTGTACACAGTTGTGACCAGTCCTGCCTGAATGCAATTTTTGCTATGTAAAAGAACTACAAAGTGAGGACTGATGGCTGGGTTCGGTAAATATGTAAATGAGCATAGGTCTGTTAATAAAGTTAATGCAGTTACTATTAGTTTATACATACCAGATAAAGAGGAAAGTAAGAAACAGTGATCAGAAGCAATTTTGATCAAATTTTGCTGGCTAAGGAGGAACCATACTCTTTTACCAGATAGCACACACAGAGTGCCTT
>NW_009913405.1:0-1525 GCF_000696875.1 Nestor notabilis | reverse complement strand
GCAGTAGAATGGAGACGTGTTTCTTGTATTAATAAGCAAACGTGTCTTGAGAAATGCAATGGCACCCCAAACAAACAAACAAAAACAGCAGTAAGAAAAATTCCCCAAACGAGTAGATGAGAGTGTTATAGCAAGTATAAAAGGTGTATCTTGGCATTTCTTTAATGTAGATCTTGGTTGAATTTCTGATGCAAGTTGCTGGTGAAAATGTGGGTGAATTTCAAGGTTGACAGAGATGATCTAGTGAATGAGGAGTTCAGAGGAGCTGAAGAATTTGTTTCTCAGTGCTGCTTGCTTTTTGTCAGGAGCTGCGGCTCATACAACTCCCTTGGCTAAATTCTTAGCCTAAACTGCCAGTGATGGACTTTAATAGCTCATCAGAATACGCCAAAAGCATTTTCAGAATGAAACTGTATAGATTTTTTCAACCTTCATTAATATATAATATATACTACATGAATCTATACTTACGAAAATATTTCAGATGAAAATTTGTTAATCTAATATTCTAATATTTTTTAAAACTTCAAAGACTTTAGTGGGTTTTGGATCTCACCTGACAATTGTCTCCAAATGCTAAACATTATGTATACGAGAAAAAAATGAAAGAAATGATGCAATGAAATTTTTCGACATAATATCTGTAAATCAAGTTTATTAAAGTCCAAATGTATTTTAAATAACTTTTCAGCATCAGTTTGAATTGCACTGGCAAATAGAGCTTGGGGCAGAGGTCCTTGAAACAGTAACATAGCTGGCTCTGGAAGTAGGGGCTGCAAAGTTATATCAGTGGACTGTTATGCATGACCTAGCTAGCTCTGATAAGGGCTAATGCAGCTGTGTTGCTTTTTCTGGAACCCAAGCTGATATCATGTGGATATGCTGGCTTACTTTGGGTGAGCTCAGGGCTTCATTTTAAGGAGTAGATGTGAATTTTATTGAGAACTGTTTTTGTTGGTCATGTTTCAGTAGGTTTATTACTATTGCACTTAGACCAGCAGGAGTGTAGTACCATGTGCTTATGAGTTACATGAATAGTAGTAGGCAATTCTTGCTTGACAAACCTCAGTATTTTACCTAGCTGCCTGGAAAAACTGCAACAAATATTTTTCCAGTGGAACTCATCAAGTAGACTCTTAGATGTTAACAAATTGTGATATGGATCTAGTCTTTGCAATCTTCTGCAGCTTATCTGCCAAAGCCTTGCATGATCTGTGCTCCCCAGGCTTGGTCCTTTTGGCTGAGAGGCTGCCTGTCTTCCCAGGGCTTTCAGTGTTGTTGTGCTGTGGCAATCTGCCCAAATCACATGCTTTGGTCATAATTGAAGGTATTGAATGTACCTGTGGAATGGTATTGCCTTCCTTTGATTGGTTTCAGTATCTCAGCTTGCCCTTTTTTCTGATGTCAGTGGTGCAAAGTATCTGTAAGTGGATGGTGCTGAATCTGAAACTGAATCGAATGAAAATGTCTTGCACTCTTGTAACCTACTTATTGCTTTATATTGATATATTTATATATATCAATA
>NW_009913404.1:0-690 GCF_000696875.1 Nestor notabilis | reverse complement strand
TTTTTCGACTCCTCTTCACTGGTAGCACAATCTTGCTGCCATAGTAATGCTGATTCATGGCTTCCAAGGCATGGATTTGGTTTACTTGCAGCCCCCCAGAAATTGGACGCAGTTTTCTATCTGGTTAGATAGAAATGGAACCAATAGCAGAATAGAACGAGCAGAGCTATTTAGAAGTAGCTTTACCTCATGGGAATGTGAGGTTAAATCATCATTTTGGAAAGTTGTGAGGGTGAAATTTAGAATGTATGTTCTGTTTTAAAAAACAGAGGTAGCACTGCATGTTGGTTTGCAAGGCATGAAATTGTTATCACTGGTCTTTCTCCTCAAAGTAGCGAAATGAGAAGGGGCAATGACAGTTCCAACGATAGGCAATGTGACTAAAAAACAGTGACTAATGCTTTATACCAATGCAAAAATGGCAAATGGGCGTTTTGACTGCCTGAATTATTAAATAGCTGAAGAATGAAAACGAGCAGAACTCTGGCAGGCTTCTTAAAAAGCTCATGCAGTGTTTGCCTTTTCCTTAATTCCTGCTCTTTCGAGGAGAAATAATGCATAGATTTTATTAGTTTGTTTCATCCGTTTAGGTTACTCATTGATATTATTAGAATGAGCTCTCAAAACACAGCATTTCAGGAGTCACAAAATCTGTAGGATTATCTGCCCTGTGCTTCTTTCCTTAATAAA
>NW_009913403.1:33720-74009 GCF_000696875.1 Nestor notabilis | reverse complement strand
TTACTGGCTAGAATTTAAAGATGAAGCAATTAGTTTCTTCTCACTGAAGTTGACTTTCTTACAAGGAGAGCTGGTTTCTGTTTAAGTGTTCCAGAAGTGGACCAAACTCTTTGCATTAATTGATACAACCTTCAGAATCTAATCTGCAACTAAACCAAGAGGCTGCACTGTAGAAATATGTAGCTGTGGTGTTTTATGACTAGAACAAGCATGATAAAGAAAAATCTTCTTTTGACAGACATTACCTTTATTTTTATTGGTTTTATGAAGAAGATGATAAGAGAAAGCATATTTCTGTAGAAATTTTCTGTGACTCACTACCAAACCACTAGCAGTATGGGCTCTGGGTTTGACTATGTGAAGGCAATAAAGAAAATGAATCAAGTTAAACAGCAAAGCTGTAACATTAGACAACACTAACTGATTTAGGGCAGTCATTGTTTGCTGGTTTTTGTTGTTTGTTGTTTTTTTTTTTCAAAAGACGCTGCTTTTTCTCCCTGCATTATCTACTGAATTACATCAGACACTAAATTCTCTCTCAAGACAGCATTACATTACCAGCCTCAGATGTTTCTAGAAAAAAATGGATAAGAAAGAGTGAAGCGACATGAAAACATGCTTCAGAAAAAGACATCTATGCATATTATAATGGCTGAGTCATAAAAGGAATACACTTATTAAGTATTCTGTACGATTTTGCAGACTGAAGTTCTACTTTAGTTGTCTAATCCTAACATTAAGGTAGTGACACCATCAGGGCCTAATGACTTAAGAAAACATACCTTGACATAGTAACACGATTAGAGAAAGGAAAAAAAAATTAAAAAAAAGAAAAGGAAAAAGAGAAATAGAATTAAAAATAAGGTTTACATTTACAGTAAAAAGAAACAAGATTAACAAAATATTAAAATAAAATAATTTAAAATCTCAAATCCAATAACATTAAAAATTTCAATGTATTCTTTCAAGTCCTTTTGTAAAAGCTCTGAAGGCTTCCTTCAATTGTCCATACTGTACAGAATAAACTGGAGGAACTCAAATATCTACCAAATGATTTCTGACTTGGCTCATTTTTTCTGACTACAGTCAACTCCTTACAAAGACAGCTTTACAGTTTCTCAATCAATACCAGGCCAGAAATTATCAGTATTCTTCAACTCATGCATAACTGATTATTAATGTAAACAACTATTTTAATGCTTTTCAAAGCCGGTCTCCTTAATTTACCTTTTCTGTCTGTGGACTACAATTATTGCTACTAAGGATTTTTTATTTTATCAGACACTTGCCTGAGAAGACATTATCTAGTGCTTTAAAGAGCTGGTATGATTTTAGAAGAGTGAGAGTTTTGTTTTTTTTTTTAGTGACAGACAGGAAGTCAAAACCATCACTTGTCTTGCTGGGTCATTGCCTGCTATCTCACTTTAATTTCTGACAATACATTTCCAGAGATATATTATGTTCAGTGGGAGAAACTAATCAAACCATGACTTCTGTTTTGTTTTTAACACTGATTTTAAAGAACAGAGAGAATAAATGATGCATCAGTAAAACTGATATTTTTGTTTGCAACGTCTGCTTGATATATTAGCCAAACAACTTATTAATGCCTTTTTTATGCATCCACATTCTGTATCAGCCCAATAGAGTCACAAAGTATTTGCAGTGGCTTTCAGGTTTTGGAAAGCTTATCTCGGTGTTCAAACTGGGAATTGAAGCAGCAGCCCCACTCTTGTACTCAAGTGCACCTGAAGCACAACAGACAGATCTCTTGATTCTTTGATGGTAATTTGGCATGTATTTGGTTGGCAAAACTAAGGCTAAATTTACAGTGCAGGGGCACCTCAGGGGAATTCAAGGCTGCTGGATTTCCTGGTAGGCTAAGGAAGCTATGGAAATGTTTATTTCCTACAAAGTAGTTCATCACAACCTGTTTAATCACCCTGGAAAATAATATTTTCATTTAAAACACAGACATTTCCCTATTTCTATTTTAAATAAAGTAGTCAAAGGTAGAAGAGAAACCACATTTCTTTCTCACAATTTACATACTATTTTGACTTTGTTATTTTAACGTTAATTTAAAACTCTAAAATGCTGATGTGGACTTTTAAAAACAATATTTGAACAGAAAAGATACATTTTTAAATCTTTTTGTCCCTTGATATATAAAAATTCCAGTGTTCTTCCAGCTGCAAGCTCTGAATAGTAGGAGAGTTCAAGGATGGCTACTGACATTCCTTGAAAGTCCATAAGTTAGAATACGTGGTCAAAGTAGATGTGAAACTCCGTCTGAACTTTGTCTCCCAGCAGCCTGCACTGAGTCTCCTGAAGTTTTAAGTACCAGCCCAACCCACCATACTAAAAGTCCAGAGGAAAATACTCATTCAGGATGACTTCTGCTTATGACAATCCTGCTGGTTCAGACATGCAACCTGCTTGCATCTACTTAAAATGAGCAGAAGAATATCCACTATAAATCATGCTGTCACCACCTACTTTGTTTTAATATCTGAGTACAGAGAGCCCATGCCACGTCCTCACTTTTAAGCAGAGCATGATCTGTGCAAATGGCATTACTTGGTAGGTTACACTGTTCCAAGTCATGTTTGTGTTTTCTCCTCTGGTGTCTGCCTGCCCAGGTACCCACAGGAGACTTCCAATCCTACAGGGATTCCTTGAAAATACTTCTTAGGTTTATTCTGCAGAAGACAATGTATTTCTTTCTACTTCAGGTTCCTAAGCTGATAGCAATTTAGATGTACTTAATTTCGAGGTAAACTTCACAGAGCTCATTAAAGCTTGTTATGTAGCTCATTTTGGCCGCTAGAAAGGTAGAATCAGGAAGAACATAAGAATTTGAACACTGGTAGCTTTCTTCTTTTCAAATACTGCTAACATCAAAGCTATTAGCAAACACTTGCTGTAATAATTTCCTTCATGTTTGTTTCCTGATAGCTTTCATGTGTTTCTAACTTTCACCAACGTTTCCTTTATCAACCACTGGATGTTTTTTAAAAGTTCAATTACTGCTTGAAGACAGAGGTGAAAAAATTAAAAAAAATCCTGAATCAATACTATTTTAAGCACTAATTAATTTTAAGGTTTTTTTTCCCAAATCAGATTGACTTTTCTCATTCATGTGTCCTCCTGTTATAAATGCCATTCACTTGCTCATGTTATACTGTCCCTGGATAGATTGCAGAAAAGGCTGGCACAGAGAACATTATAAAACAGGATTAACTGTAACCATTGTAACACACTGAACAAGAATCTGCAATTTATAGACCAGATGGGGATTCTACTCAGAAAATACTACCTGAAACTAGGTAGCATTGAAATACTGTCTGAACTGCTATCTGAAGGATTTCTGGAAACTTCATACCTCAATCTGTGAAAATGGGAAGAGATGTAATATATGCACATAAAATGAATCTATAAAAAAAATTAACATATAATCTAGATTAAAAGAAAATAAGTATTAGGGTATTCATCCCTTATGTTCCCAAGAAACATAATGACATTAAGCCAAGGGCAAATTTGGTTTATTATTTTTTATCCACACTATATATTTAGTATTAGACTTTGAGGATATTTGCATATTTCTTTTCTAAGTATGCGATCTAATGCAAAACCCTAGAAAAATTAAGTATTCAACATACTTTGGTATCATTCTAAAATAATATATATTGCAGTTTTAGTGTGGCAACAAAAATAAGTAGAATGAAAGTTTTGCAGGCATGGCTTAAGACAGTGGTCATACACTTGGTCATGTACAAAAACCAGTTATGATCAACAATGGATAAGGGAGAACCATGTTTTTGTTAATAGACACCAGCAGCTATTACAAAAATTGGGAGTAAAAAGTTGAGAGTCCAGTAAGCGTAACACCCTAAGTTCAGTTATAAAGTCTGTCATTAAAATACATTCATGCTTTGGGTTTACTGAACCTGTACTTTACCTATACTGATTCTACATCTGTCCTTTTCTGCTTTTTTCTGCGCTGGTGCCGTGGAATCACAACATGGCACAGTGACACACAGTGATGCTACTTTAGTTTAATCTCAACATATAAATACAGAGCTCTTAAGGAAGAGCTCTTTTCATACGCTAAGGGTAACAGCAATTAACTTTGATTTTCTGACTAAACTATTTGCTTAAGGACAGAGATTGTCTCTGTAGAAAGAAAATGGCTATGCAAATAGAACATTTGATACTGCTAAAGAAGTTTGGGGTATTTTCTTGAGTTTAGTTCTTGATTTTGTTTTGTTTGGAGTGGTTCTGTTGTTGTTTTGTTTTTTATTAAGCATCAGTGGCTTCTCTCCTTTCTATTCAGAAAGTTTATCCTGTTCTTACAGACAGCAGCTACTTCCATGGCTTCCAAACACAACCTGGAATTACAGCATCCAGTGGCTATACAAGCCCCCATGACATAGTTTAGCCTAGCTTTAGGAGGTGGTGCTGGTTTCCATGAACTCAAACAGGCATATTGCTGCTCACCACAACTAAACGTTGCTTCTCACAGGACACATCATTTCCCTCAAACCTGTCATCAGACTGTCAGTTACAGCAATTACAACAATTGGAATTGGAACAACCTGCCTCCGTCCTATCCCTAAATAAGGATCTGAATGTCAGCTCTCTCATAATTTCTATCCACTTGTTTTGAGAGCATTGGTATGATATTACATTTAAACTGTAACTTCAATCATTGTGCAAAAGATTCTTGCTGGAGGTACTTCAGCTCACCTCAGTCGTAGGTAATATTTCTCTGATGATTTGCTGGAGAGGTTCTGTCCCAAAGTCACATTAATTTAAAATGTGGAGAAAATTACTTTATTATCCCAGAGGAAACCATGGGACACACCTCAGCTCTTAAATTTATTTCAAAATAAATGGTAAAGCAGTTTGACATCAATGTAAACTCCTCATAATTTTCTTTTGGCAATATTAAAAATAAAAAAAAAAATAATCCTCTTGTTCGTTGTTTTCCACATGGAGGCTTTCAGTGTGCAGATATAGGATTCCAAGGGCTGAGATGTCAGTGGGCAATGGCATGCAGACTTAATTCCACCTTGCCTAGTTGTGGTAAATCTTAGCTTGAACCAGACACAGTGCTACAGACAAGGCATTCTGCCCTTGAGAGTTGTTTAGGTCACATAATTCATATCTGTTTAGCTTCTTCATATTTGTTTTATATGAATTTTAATCATATACCACGGTGATAATTTGTATTGGAAATCTCGTTATAAACATTCAATACAATACTACACTCCCATTGCTTCCCCTTACAAAAGACTATTTAATTCAGTCAGTCCCTCCGTATTTCTACTTTTCTACATACAACTTCACATATATAGTAAGTTATATATTCCTGTACATTCAAGTGTAATTTACTTTTTTAATAGTCATTACATAAAAGAATAATCTCTCTATAACTTCTATCTTTTAGATAGCTTCATTTACATCCCCACAGATACTATTAGTCTGCTGAGAAAGAAGCAAATTAGGGTGTTTTTACAGGCACCTTATGCAAAAAAAACCAGCCCAAAAATACTGATTTAGAAGGGACTGTAACACTGTAAATAATTTAAAATATAGAACTATTTTTATTCATATTTGCCTCATGTCCTATAACTTTATTTCCCAATAGCAATACATTTTCATGACACATATGTAGACTGAATTATTAATTCCTTATATTATTTTCATCAATTACATAGGTATTGCTGACTGATCAAGGTTTGGTTTGGGTTTTTTAAAAATTTTGGGATTTCTCTAAGAATAAAATTCCAATGATAACTCTCAAGAAGAACCTTAAATGCACTTGATTGTTTGACATTGCAGACAATGACTGGATGTTGAAGATCCACAATAAGTATCCTGTAGTATAAGAAAACAATACCAATAGGTATAACAGAAAACATACAGAGAACAGTTTTTTTTTATTTCCATGAGAACTAAAGTCTTGGTAACTTGTCAGAGAGGTTAATTCCTTAATAGCCAATACCCAATGGTTTGAGAAGTGAGAAATGCAGATTCAATTGTTTTTTTAAAGCAAAGCTGAAGCCTGAACCTAGACACATATTCTGGTATCCTCTTGCGGTAAGGAACAGGCCTAGCTCTCTTTTCTTTCTCTCCCTTACTATTACTAATTCATAAATAAATATTGATTCATTCTAGAACAGACTCAGGTAAGAAACTGAACAAGAAACCTGAACTTGAAGCTGTTTCATTCTATGACACGCTATCATCTGCTTTATCTGTTCTCCCTTTCCTATTCCCTGTACCACTGAAAGGTTCTTTCTTAGATTTGATAGCTTCTCCTTGAAATCAGTCTGTTTCTAGATAAAGTGATCATTAGAGGAAAGTGATCACCTGGGAGAAGGAAGGTGTCATCTGTAGTGTTAACTGAACTGCAATGAATTATTTGCAAGTTTTTTGTTAGATGAAAAGTGATGTATTTTGCTGAAAAAGCTCTTTGACCAGCTTTGCTCACAAATCTAAGAATCAAGGTAGGATTTTTTTCTTTAAATTATCTGTACATCTATCATACTAAATACACACACTGTATTAAATATCCGGCTCCAAAATTGTGTCTGTTTGTGACTTCAAAGGCTAGTTAATTTGTTCTAAAATATCTTTTCTGAGCAGAACTTGAATCTATTATTAAAACAATCTTTTGCATTCAAAGGAAACAGTTCGTCTGAGGATATCATTCCTATATAAGCAAACATCCTTTCACAGTTCAAAGTCAGTTTCTTGCCACTTATGAGCTAAGACAGAGAATAGGTTCTGTTACAAAACTCCGTAAGGGCACTTCTCACCCGGGGTCATTCCAATTCATGACACGCTTGCTTGCACAAACTCAGTGTAATGCACACTATGGGCTTGAGGAAACCGTCAACACTTGAGAAAGAACGTGCGGAAGGGCAAAGCACTGAGCATTAACACCAGATCCACGAATGCTGGATCAGCTGCCTCCTGCAACACCACTCAGCATGTGCTCCTTCACATAAGAAGCCTTGCCATCATTTTGGTAAAGGGGTGGGATAGTCCATAACTGTCTATAACTGGATTTATTTTATTTTTTTTTCCTTCTTTCTTTTCAACGTCATGCACACCTTCCATTGTAACAAGTACCTTTACCACAGTAAATTCTCTGCAGGGAAAGTTATTTCATAAATTTTCAGTTTTCTGGTAGGGGTATCTTATTACATTGATTTGTTTCAATATTGTCTATGGTATAATCTATTTATTTATTTATTTTTTAGACAGAACTGTCTGGCCCTTTTTCTTGTCAAACCTGATCACTGAATTCTTGCACCCTCTGAAACATCCACAGCACTACTGGGTGTTAAGCCCTTCCTTCTTTGTAACAAAGTCCTTAAAGCACATCTTATCTTTGCTAAGTTGTTTTGTACCTCAGTCCCTTCTTTCCAGTTCATAATTGCACCATGACATACACTTCTGCGTGAAGAGATAAGGAACATGAATAAATATCAAAGTTAATGAATATTCCCAAATCTCTTAAAAAACCCCAAACAAAACAAAACAAAACAAAAAAAAAAAAAAACCCACAAGAAAACAAAATCTCCAAACCTGCCAGCTTTTATTTTTTTTCAGCTGTTTCCAGCTAGGTTTTAATAGGCTTTTATGTTTTCTGTGGCAGAAGACAAATTATGTATTTTCTGAATTCTATCAAGATTTAGTTCTGATGGCTTTAAAGAGAAACAGTCTTTCAGTTTTAATCTTACCTTTTCTCCTCATTAATAACCTGTGACCAGAGTGCTTAAAACATTTGGATAGACATCCTTATTTATTATTGTTGAGTTTCAAAGTAATAAATACATATTTTTGCAACATCAAGTAAAAAATTTATCAGAAGTATTGAGAATGTCCAAAAGTGACTTACCTTGATGCCTATCCAGAAAGTAGGATCCCAAAACCTTTCAACTTAGCACTTTTTCCCTACTGCTAACATTTTTCAAGGCAATGTGCAGTGAAAAGGAAAATAATAAATCTTTTGGCTTTTTCACATGCCTGTTTTGTAAGCTCTAATTATTCTAGTACTAGAGTTAAATCTCTAATATGTATATGTCCTAATGAATCAGGTAAGCTCGTAGGAACTGGCTTTTAGGGAAGCAGATCACTGTAAATCTCTGATGTACCACATGTATAATAAAAATAAACTATAAAAAGCTTCTATTTAGTGCTACTCACAGCAGCAACCCTAAAAGGGGTGCAGATGGAATGGGCCAGCTGTGGAAGGGAGCACTTGACCAGCAATTAGGGAAGGCAGCAGCAGGCTGTGCTCCCACCATACATTAGTAGTTGTGTGGAGTATCGTGCTTACCTGAGGCATAATGCCCCCCTTAGTGCCTGCTGGAGTACTGAAGATCCACACCATACCCAGCATAGACACCAGTGCCTCAAGGGCTCAGCTGAGCCCTTACTGACTTCTAGAGGCGCAAAACTGAAAACGGTACTAAAAAGGAAAAAAAAAAGTTCCAAACTTTTCTTTTGCTTTTGACTTGCTTAAAAATGAATGTTTTTAAAACCCCCTAGGGAGAGGCAGACTTCAAGTCAGACAAGAGACTTTTCAAAAAAGTATGATGAACAAAAACACAGCTTCTTTGGCCAGATCTCTCTATGTGTACTAGAAAAGCTGAAGATCTGCTAAATGCCTGTTTGGTCACCTTGAGTCTTACCTGATAAGAAATAAACTACTGGAGTAACAATCTTCAGAGGCAAGAAAGGAAAACAGACAAACAAAAAAGGCTTTTCTGTGAACCAAAGACTATACAAAAATTTTTCATAAGTGAAGATTTAGAAGTACTTGAAGCAAACAGGTGGAGCTTTTTCTTTATACGAACAGAGTTGGCAGAAGTTGATATGCAAATTATGAGCTTATGGTGATGATAGGATGCACCCTCTAAAAACAGGGTTCTGGTTTTAAATAATTCTTCATTAGAGACTGTAGTGGTAGGACAAGGGGTAATGGGTTTAAACTTAAACAGGGGAACTTTAGGTTAGATCTGAGGAAGAAGTTCTTTTCAGTGAGGGTGGTGAGGCACTGGAATAGGTTGCCCAAGGAAGTTGTGAATGCTCCAACCCTGGCGGTGTTTAAGGCCAGGCTGGACAGAGCCTTGGGCGACATAGTTTAGTGTGTGGTGTCCCTGCTCATGGCAGGGGGGTTGGAACTAGATGACCTTAAGGTCCTTTCCAACCCTGACTACTCTATGATTCTATGAAATAACTAGTAAGTAGTTAATCCTTTTGTTTTGGTCCAGTTGGGCAAACAAAGATGGTGTCTTCATCACATATTATGAATAATTTCACATAATCTATTCCTAACTGTTAAGGTATAAAAGCTCACTGGTCCTATGATTTTAAATTTTTTTCTAATATGTAACACACATGAGCTATTTAACAGATGCTGAAGTTACCCTTTCCTAATTCTCATGAGTTAAATAATTTTACCATATTTAGAAGTTCAGTTAGGTTCTTTATAACCTGAAACCAAACTCTTAATGCATTCAATTAAAATTCTTGCAAGAACCTCCAAAATTCCCATTTGAAACTCTTCTCTATCATTTAAAAATTCTGAACAGGTACCACTACTGAAGAAAACACAGTTATTGCATAGATACTTCTACAGGTTAGTAAACTATTCCCGGAAATGCATTCTTCTCTTAAGCAAAGCAGTTTTTCAATATGTACCACTCACTGCAAGAAACTCTTGCCTACTACTACCTTACAGTGCAAAAATTTCTGTACAAGAGTGGCAACATTCCTCACACAGCATAAATCCACTTAATTATGACTCCTGTTTTTGGGTTTGTCTGTGTACAGGCAAATAAAACCTAAAATTTAACACACACACCCCCAACATTCAAGTGAAGTTGTGTACACACAGTAAGAGCCAACAAAATGATTTGGCAGTAAATGTTGCTGATATATTTTGCATATGACACAAATATTGGTCGTATGATGAACGAGAAATGCAAAACGTTGGACTGTCCTTGGTAAACAAAGCCTTTCCAAAGAAAAATATTTTAATTTAAATACAACCTGATAGAGAAAGGAAAGACAAGTGCTAGCCCTGAATCCAGAATGACTTTTTAAGAAAGGAGTGTCCCAACAGGAAAGTAAAACCTCTAGTGGGGATCTGAAAAGAAATTCATATGCCAATCTATGTAAATTAGTGTGCCTGGGGAAGTTTCTCCAAAACTAGAGAGATATAGCATTCTGCACTCAGATGTTGCTTCCAATACTCTAGCCACAGATTTTCTTATACAGTCTGTCATTTGAAAACAAAGAAAAAGGTAAAGAAACAGAAATGAAAAAGAAAAGGAAAAAGAATAAAAGAAAAAGAAACAAAACCAAAGAAAAAACCAAAGACAAAACTTTACTGACTTTTTTTTTTTTTGAGGGCAGACTGATATGTGATAACCTCAGAATTAATGTGACCTACCAGCTTTGGCTAACTTTTGCCTTAAGTATGTTGCTTCCTGTGCAGAGTGAACACGTGTCAGCCTCACCAGTTCTCTGCTAAACCTGCTTTTGCTTCTACTTCACCATGTGGCCAGTGAAAACCCTGGAGCCACTTGTATACTCTGAGCAAGTGGAGGAGCCGAGACTAAAACTTGATACTTTCACATTGAAAAACGTTCATCTTTCACAAGGGGCAAAAGGTGTGTGGATAATATACAGTTCTTAAATGTATGTGTGATATATTTGCATAAGTGTTTGGCAGTCAAAGGGGTTTTTTTGCAAGCTCTGGGAAAAAACATTGTTTAATTTTAATAAAAGATTGTCACAGATTTTTTTTTTGCTTGTTTTTGGGTTTCTGTCAAGGCGCACCAATTCTTGGCAATTTACTATCTTACTCAGAGACAGGATACTTTGAAGAGAGCAGATATCCATACAAATTTGTTGTGACCCCTAATCGTTTTAATTCTCTTTTTTTCACAAATCAAAAAGCCAGGACCCAGCGAAAGAACACCTTTTCAGAATGTCCTGGGTTCAGCTACAGCAGTCATTTTTTCTCCTTCTTAGTAGCTGGTGCAGTGCTGTGTTTTTGACTTTCAGTCTGGGAACAGTGCTGATAACACCGATGTTTTTAGTTGTTGCTAAGTAATGTTTACTCTGACCAAGGACTTTCTCAGTCTCATGCTTTGCCAGAGAGGAGGGGAAGCCAGGAGGAAGCAGAGGCAGGACACCTGACCCAAACTGGCCAAAGGGGTATTCTATACCACAGCACGTCATGCCCAGTATATAAACTGGGGGGAGTTACCCGGAAGGCCCAGATCGCTGCTCGGGTCGGGCTGGGTATCGGTCGGCGGGTGGTGAGCGGTTGTGTCCTCTCTCCTTCTTATGCCTCTTATCATTATTATTGGTAGCAGTAGTGGTTTGTATTATACCTTAGTTACTGGAGAGCTGTTATCTCAACCCGTGGGAGTTACATTCCTTCGATTCTCCTCCCCATCCCTCCGGGAGCGGGGGGAGGAAGGAAAAGGGGGGGGAGTGAGAGAGAGGCTGCGTGGTTCCAAGTTGCCGGCTGGGCTTAAACCACGACACAGAACTATTTCCCCATTATGATTTCAGATGACAAAACTCTCTAAAGTGACGTATGTTTTTCCCAATTCAAAAATAATTTTTCAGGAGCACTCCATTTTATGGAAATAAGAGAATGTTTACCTCTCAGTAGCATTTCATCAAGTAAACAATCAGAGTCTGCTTCCATTTTCCTCACCCTCCCACATTTACTTTGTTCTTATTATTCACACTACATACACTATTTGCAAACCTGAGGACTAAGTAGAATTCTCTGCTTACTGCATCCAGAGAGTTTTAAAGTGTGTTTTACCTGCCATTCAGTGCTTTTCCCTGCACTTCATAATTACTTCTGTGGCCTCCAAATCTCTCTACGCAAAGCAAATAATACTGATTTTTGAAATCTGTCTTCATAAACAGAGTATCTTGTGTTCATTTATTATTAAAATATCAGTAAGATTTGGCATATGCAGCAGAAGACAGAAGGACGAACACTAATAAAGAAGTGGAAAATACGATAAACTGTTACTTAAGGGGAAAAATGTTCTTCATGGTTACTTAAATGGTGACAAAATCTAATGACCATCTCTATTTGATTAGAATGAACTTTTACTGAAGCACACTATTCTGGAAGATAAAAGCATCTCCAAGTGTCAATCTCAAAATGAAAATGTGTATTTTCTGAATTTCTGTGTATTTCTGAATAGTGCCAAATCAGCTGTGCATTTATCACTTCTTTCATCAATACAGTATTTTTAGAAAGATGCTGAAATATATTTCAGAAGCTAATCACAATCTTTTTTTATTACTTAGCCCACGAATATTAAATTGCCACATGTATGTCTCCAGCTTAGCCTTTTTTTAAACACAGTGATACTTTTCATTATTTTACATATTTTTATCAGTGGAAAACCTTAATATCAACAGCTTCTGCTGGAACAGCACTGAAAAATAAATTTTCCTTGGGTTTCAACTACCATCACTGGCTCCTACTATATACGTCTCTTTCCAATACTGAAGTCAGATTAACCACTTTATTTTAGCAGTCCATATCACTGTGCTTCAGTATCCAACTCTACTTTAATTTAAATACATAGATCCTCTTTGTAAGCTCAGTGGGGGACCTACGAAAAGATTACAATGTATTGCTCTGAAGCAGTGAAGGTGGGTCTGGGGAAATCTGTAGCAAATGTGGTCATCATAATTCATTTTTATTAGTTAAGACAGCATTCTTTCATCTGTTTCACATCTTTTCTTGTATTTCCTTCTGTAAATTTTGTTTAAATCAAAGGTAACAGATCAACTGAAATAAATAAATTGCTTCCAAAGTTGTAATTGCATGGAAGTCTGATCATAGCATATTAATATTTCATTTTTCGCTCAGAGAAGGATTAACATCATGTGTATATGCATGGTCAAAATGCTTAAGATGTGTGTTGTTACACTTCAGACAAGACTAAGTATGAAATCACAGCAGCTGAAATTTCTGATTTCAGCCTCTTTCACACACTTCAAAATTGTTTAAAAGACTCTTCTCCATACTTTTTCCAGTTTGAAATGGCTCTGTTATAAACTGTATTGAAAGTAAAAATCTTAGACATACATTTCAACCTTTTTTTTACATTTAATTTCAGCCTGCATTAGAAAGTTTAACACCACAATTATAATGGCTGCTGGCTATGTACTGTTGCATTCCCTCATGAAGAGGACATCAGTGCAACCTTTTGATTATCTTTCCTCAGGACTAGCATACGTACATACTAAGATTACCAGAAAATAGTAATTTTATCTCAGAATTTTAGCCAGTATACTTCTTCAATTTGTGGGAATAGACTTATCTCTCTGTTGAAAGGCAGAGCCTAGAAAAGCCTTTAGTTCATTTATTCCAGACAGCTTTTAAACTAGACAGTAGTCCCTAGCTGTATATTTAGTTGTATCTGTATCTGCATTTTCCACATTCAGACCTTGTGGAGGGATAAGTACATTAAGCCACAGGTTCACTGCATACTCATAGGCAAGTGAAAACATCTTGCTATTTCTTTATTTTGACAGTAAAGTCCAACTTGCAGGTAAAAAATTTCTGCAGGATAATTATTTGGAGCAAATACTTCCACAAAACAGGTACTCCCCAGTGAAAATGACAGATTTTGAGCAAAACAAAGAACTTGCTTCACCATGAGATTCTTTGCTATACTGCAATATTGTATCACAATAAGGAAGCAATACAATATTTCTTAGAAGTTTCCCTGTGGATTAACGTTTTCATTTTAGGAAAAGATTTTGGAACATTGATATGAAGCCCTCCTTCACACACCTGTCGGCAGGACTGCCTGCAGAATACAGAAATAGCAGGCTTCACACTGAAATGGGAATAATCCTACGCAGTTCAAAACAGGAGACAGCTCTCTTCCAGCAGTTCCTACATGCCAGTTTGTAGGAGGTTTGCTGCTAGAAGAGTAAAACTGCATGCTTAAAAAATTATTGCATATCTGACATAGATTGAATAAAAATTTATATGGTGTAATTTCATATTTGTTTAAAGCAGTGATTCTAAATCTGCAAGACACTGTAGTCAAGAAATTCACAGCATTATCTGTGTCTCACAGAATTGACTGGTTTGTCTATGTCAACTCAGTAGTGGAAGATTTTTTTTGGTGCTGATAACCAGGTAGCTTCTGAGGCCAGAAGCAAGCGATAAGCAAGAACTCCTGCAGCACAATTATGGAAACAAATGTGTAGGCATAAAAATAAAACCCTGTGATTTAGGGATTCAATTTATTTTTAATTAGTATCAATATACAAGTATTAGTATCAATATACAAGTACAGCTATTCTATTGGGTTATAAAGCTGCTTACTGTCCTCTCTGTAGATGAAAACAGAGTAAGGTTACTGAAAAAAATCTTGTTTCTCTAGGTTTTGTACTACAAATCATTGTCCAATCAAGTACTCCACTTTATTTCTTTGCAACTTTTCCTTTACTTGCTGCTCCTTCTTTGAGGTGCAAAAAATTCTCAGAGGTTAAGCTAGAGCAGATGAACATGGTTTTCCCATGCAGCTTGCACTGAGATCAGCCTTAGGCATGTTGTAAATAATTAGTGAAGAGATGGTCTGATACTGTAGCAAACATTTTGATTAATGCATCTTGTTGCCAGAGTGTCATTCATAAAGTTTAATGAGAATAAGAATTTCAGCACATGGCAAAATGACAGAAATGCTTCTTAAAAAATGTTTGCAATAGAAACTGAGGAATTTTACAGACTGAACTTCGAAAAATATCCATCAGATCTTTGTAATACCATCCCTACAGTGCACAACATTCACCAAGCATGATGTTTTCTCATCTTGATACAAATATAATAGCTCAATCTAGTGGTACTGTAGCAATCTCAAAAGCTGTTCCCCTCCCAATCTCCACTAAAAATAAAAAAAAAAAATCATAGGGGAAAAAAAAGCATGCTGAGTACTGTAGAGCAAAACACTTTTTAATTCATTGTTCAGGGCTTCTTGATACTTCATGAAATGGAAAGATGAGTTCAGATGATCTCTCAGGGAAGTAGGGGAAGGAGAGGGGGGCTAGATCAGACATTCCAGGGATTGGACCTACAGTCTTGAGTGATGAGCAAAGGACATACCAAGAGCAAACAGTATGAATTCCACAAAACTTATGTAAATGCTGTTCTCAGAATTATTGTTGTTTTCCATATATCAGTAGTTTTCAAGTAGAAACCAAATCAGCCATACAGAAAACAACCCTTCCATCTGTGTCAGAGACAGCCACATCAGGACAGATGAAAGGCCTCACTCTTCCCTTATTGTGAGTCTGCAAGTGGCCTGGAACAGACCTCCAGGGAAAGGTATATAATCTGAGTGAGCCTCTAGTGCTATTTTGCCAAAATTTTCTTTGGTCATCCAGACACTTATGTTTTAGGGACTATGGAGGTGAAGGTGGCAGAATATGCTGGGTGGATTTAATATCTGGATGAAGGCAGTGGGGGAGGTTGGCCAAGGCAGGGAAAGTGGCCATGCAGGGGAATAGTGCTGGTAAGACCATACCATCTCAGGAATTGCAACAAAAGCTGCTGCAATGCACTGAAGCCTGAAAGGTACAAGTCAAATTTTTTTACTTGGAATGTTTGCTTTGTTCTGGCAAAGGATGTGGACAATAACATTAAATAGGAAGGATTTTAATCCAGTTGCAGCCACATGTCCTGCATAATCCTAGATAACCATTCGTCTTGTACTCTGCTGCCTGCAGGACAGAAGGTATTTTGTATCCTAGTGCAATGTGCAGCCTCGTGTCTCTGCTGTGGTATTATGGCTGAGCAGCTTTCAGTCCAAACATCCACAGCAATTGCTTTTAATATATCTTTCAGATTTAAAAGAGCATTCGGGGGATAGTGTTCTCATTCATACCACAATATACCCATATTCAGTGTACAGTACGCAACTACACATGGCTCTTCTCTTCCTCTAGATGAAATTCTGTGAACTGAGTCATAACAGACTGAATCTCACATCAGTTTTTATGTACGCTGATCTTTTGACCAGTATAACTGTGAAAAATATTAAATGTCTTTAGTAGAATACTGCAGTTACCTCCAGTGAATGCTTATGGCAAAAGCAGCAGAGAATATCAGAATATTCAGATACTCATAGTTCGAATAGCAACTTATGACCATACTTTGTGGAGTAATGTAAAAAAAAAATGTTCCCATTCTGTGTTCCTGTTTACTAGCAACATGTACTTTGATAATTAGGAGTATATCTTTCCTCTTTCTTGATGCAGATAGGGAAGAACTTAATCTCTGCATTTGTTGTAAATCAAGTCATAAACATTTTTTTATCAGCATTTGTTTTAGTGGGACAGATTTTTTGTGAGCCCTATCCCTGGGAGTGGATAAATTCTGAGATTATGCTTAGTTTTTACTGAATGGTTATAAAAGCTGTAAAAAAATTATCTTGAAAATAAACACCTCACAACAATCAAATATTTTAAATACTTTTCGCTTTTAACAATACATTACTGTGGGAGTTGTGAGGCACTGGAACAGGTTGCCGAAAGAAGTGGTAAACACTCCATCCCTCGCAGAGTTCAAGGCCAGGTTGGATGGAGTCTTGGGTGACATGGCAGGGGGGTTGGAACTACATGATCTTAAGGTCCTTTCCAACCCTAACCACTCTATGATTCAATGATTCTGTGATATATTATTAAAGAACTCTGGAATTTCTATGGCAACAGCTACTTAATAAGATCACATTATTCCCAGCTGCATGTATTAAGATGAGCTATTGTTGTTTTCTCACACAATAACCAGTAAGAACTGGTCACCTAAATCAGAATTTCCAGTATAATTGCTAAGACAGACATTTCCTGGAAGAAAGTGGAACAAAACATAAAACTTCTTAACCTTCACTTTACTGGTTTCTACTCACTACAGAACAGAGCAGCCACGTATTCCTCTTTCATCCATTTTATTGGATACTCCATTCCAAATGGTATCAGAACAGAGGTCTCAAGGGAATAACTACTCAGAAGACAGACATGAGTATTTTGAAACCTCTCCCTCTCCATTGCAAAAGAACTTTCATTCTATAATGAACAATTTAAAACATTAATAATAGAAGTATCATCACATAACTTGAGAGGAAGGATCATAATACTTTTCAGAAAAGCTGATACAAAAAGCCATTAAGAAAGCAACCCAAAGTCAGCGATCAGGAGGTAAGGTAGTTGCAGTTAAAATTAACAGTGCCCTTAATATACATTCAGTGATAAAATTGGCTTCTAAAATAAGTTTAGCAAGAAAGATTAAAATATAAGCTCTTGATTTCCATGAAACTACTTCTTTGAGTTATATTTCTTTGAGACTGTGTCACCTTTAAATGAGGCAATATTCTTAACTAGTGCCACAAAATGCTGTATTGTTCTCAGTTTTCTGGGGTTTAAAACACTCGAACTTGTTTATTAGAATAACCTCAGTAGAAGATCAGACTTTTTTTTGACATGATATCACTGCCTCTTGGTGGCACTTCATGTATCCCCCTACTGTCTCCTATAACTACTGTTGAGCTCAAAGTAATGTTTATTTTGTTTTTTCTGTGTTAGATAACAAAAAATAAGGAAAGAAATAAAAAAAACCTGCAAATCACTCAGGACAAAAATACTTACTCTTCTCTGAATACATTGGAAACAAGCTTAAATCAGAAAATCTCTAACATTAAGATTCTTAAAAAACTCTTTAAAATGTTTAAGAATTGATGGTCATAAGGAAGGCACATATTCACATTGGATCTTTTCACTTGCAAGAAAAAGATTTCACCTAAACTGAGGAATCACAGAAACACTTCAGAAGTCTTTAGTTAATAAAGGCAAGGGTCAAAAATCTTTAAAGCCACTTCAAAGAGTTTATGCAAAGGGTGTTGAAGCATATAAAAAGACCTACTCTTTAATTTGCTACACTTAATTTGGAGAATATAAATAAGCTTAGAAAGTTAAGAGTACTCTTGAAGACAAAAACCAAAAAAATTCTGATATCATCTAGATAGTCTGAAATGCAGTATCATCCAGGCACCACTCTAAATGAGATTTGTGAGATTACATTTTAAACCACAGTAACCATTCAAAGAAAGGGGATACTACTAGTTTAAGAGGCAGTAAAAAATCCATTACCCTAGGATGGAAGTTCGCTGCTGCTATAAGAAAACCTCACCAAACAAAATCATTTCTCCTGTAAAAATTGTGCAGAAATCCGAATAAAAAAGAGAGATATCTGTTGAAAGTCAGTCTTAGCTATATATACAGATATAAAAAAAACCAAACAAAACAAAAAAAAAGAGTCATACCAAAATGCGTGGTAGAAACCTGGTAGTGCTGAGAAATAACGTGCTGATCGCATCTTCACAAGGCATATATGTAAGATTCTTAATTTTGCCGAAATCAGACTTCAAAATCCAGCAAATCCCTACTGCCACCAGAATTATACAAGCACAGAAGATAAAGACTAAGGTACAGAGTGGAGTGGAGGGTGTTATTCTAATTAACAGGTGATTCCTGACTGATTCATTTTGTAGTTAAATAATAAAAACATCCAAAACAACAAACCAAAAAAAAAAAAGTTAAAAAATTAGATCTGTAGTCCACATTATCAAACTGTAACACCACACACACACAAGAATCTATGGTATTCTTTAAGTCTGTTACTTGTTTATAGTAAATTATTTTTGTGGTGATTATAGTTTCATAATAAAATGTGGTTAACAACTTTCCCTCAGATTTATCTTAAATAATGAACCACTGCATTTGTTCCTTTGTACTTTAAAGTGAGGGGGAAGGAAAGAGTCTATCTTTCTGAAGAAGACAAAATAGAAATCACTTCTTTTCTTTACAGTTAATATTATTTATCTCAGAAAGTTCCCAGTGTTTGCTTGTCCCAGCCTGCTACATCAGCACATTACATTCAATTGCCAGCTGTGTTCTCAGTGCTAGAAAGAAATAGGTTCACATGAATGTGGAGCCAGTCCAAAGTCCTGAGTGTAGATAATAGTCCTAATTAGCCACTCCCAGGGGAGTGATGTGTGAAGATGCACCAGTTTAACACTGTTCAAATGATTTCCGAAGAGTTCTCAGCATCTTCGCTGATGGAATCAATCAAAAATGGCTTCAGAAGAAAATGTAATTGCTTTCAAGGTTTAAAATTTTAATCAGGAGTATTCAATTAGCAGTTAATGTTGAGATCTACAGTTTAGATTTTTATGCAAATGTACCATTCTTATATTCAGTCTTGAAGATAAAGGCAGTTCATAGCAAATGCAATTCTGTCTCTCAGCTCATCAAGTCAGTGATAATTTACTTTGAAGAATATTTTACACTTACTACATTTGGAACTGTGGAAATCAGTTCAATTTTGCCCATTCTACTGTAATTAATCTTTGCATTAGTTATGTGAGGCAGCTCATAGCATTTTCCTTCATCTGCATCTGGTGGTTTCAAAGACATTCAACCAACGTAATAAAAAAAAATATATATTAACTGTGCAGTCAGAACTGAGTTTTGCAAAAGCTTGTTCACACTTCTTTAAGACCGACAATTCTGGAAGATCCAAAACTAAAACCTTCACAGTTGCTAAGAATCGTATCTTAAGAACTACTGATATAAATGTCAGGAACTGTTTTTTTAACTCTTCCCCTAAAACATTATGTGTTCTGAGAGCAGTGGTCGGTAGAACTTGCGCATAGAGAGATGTAAAGGTTATTCCAGAATTATGTCGCTTTCTCTGGTCAAATCTGGTTTTAGTCACAATAAGTAGAATTTTGAATCATGACTAGAGCTAAATATCATTAGCCAATTTTTAAATTAGAAAATATTACATTTAAATTTTCTTGTTTGGGATTTGACAATATATAAAAAATCTGTTAACTAAAAACTCCCTATAGGGCATGGAAATGTATGAGACTATTTCCTAGCCTTCATAGAGCTCTTCAATTTTTTGATATATATATCATAAAATATGCTATTTTATCCTTGCGATGTAGTTAGTACATACCAGAAACTCGGAGATATAGTTAAATAATTTAATTTCTCTTCGAAACCTGCAAGCAGTGACTGTTATAAATGCCACAACCTATTTTTATGTAGAATCTAGGACAAATAGATTTGTTGAAAGGCTGAACAAGTGTGATAAATTCCATTGGAATTGAAAAACCTTAGAACCGACCCTTTTTAGCTGTTTAAATGTTATTTCAGTGTTATTTCTGTCTTAATGTTCCCATTTTTATTTGGAAATCTGACATGAATATATGATCGAAGGCATCAAATATATAAGTTAGGTTAAGTTGATTCTTTTCTGTTGAGAATTTGACCTTACAAATCTCATTGTCTGTGAGGCCCTAACAGATGGATTTACTCCTCTAGAATCAAAATGAAACAAACAAGCAAACAAGATATTTCCCTAACCATTACTTGAATCAAATCTCTAATTAAATATACATCAAGAAGTTTATAGACTGGTTGGCATTTTGATCACTGCCTTCTTGCTAAGGAGTTAAGTGTTTATAAGCACTGAGCAAGGCAGATAAGGGGTAAGGTTGATCTACTCCTGGGATACTACTACTCTATGTAAATTAGATCTGATAAAACAACCATCACAGCTTGTTATTGCTTTAGTTTTTTGGGTTTTTTTTCTCAGTATGGACTGTTGATGTCATTATTGAAAATATATTTTTGAACCGCTATTTCGGAAAGACAGGTCATAAATAATCTATCCTCTCATTTCTTAAATAAGGATCCCAACAAGACCACATGAAGGCGTATCAATGCACATATATTGTGAACACACAATCTGGTTCTTCAACATTAGAAGCTGAATACAAATAACACTTCATCCGATTTTCATACTATTTCTGACACAGCCAATTACTGACACAAGCTCTGTAGTATGCTGACAGCACAAAACTGAGGAAGAGCACAGGTTACTACGGTCTCAGTGCATACACTGAGAAATAATACACTGATATTTTAAAAAAGAGGATTGAACCTAAGTTTTAGCATACCTTAACCTTCTATTAAATAGTCTCTAAAGGGGAATGTGGCTGCTCAGTTTCTCAAGTCATTTGAAATACCTTTGAACAAAACCTCTAAAAGCCTGCTCTGGAGGGTTCCTTGCCAAAATATAGCCATATATCTCTTTCTGAAAATTGATTTCCATAAGGCCAATGTTTGAGGAATAATAGGCAAAACTGCTGAAGCCATGAAGGTGTTTGCAGAAACAATTACAAAAATTGAGAAACACATTTAACTTGCAAAAATTATTTGACTCTGTAACATTAAAGTGTACAATGATATTTGCTTAACAGTAACAGTAACTTGGTAAGAAATTATTAAATGTAATATAAAGATATATCTTGATATGCATATGTATAATATATATACATACACATTGTGTGAATAATTACATGTGCTATATCGTAACAAAAAACTGTGAATTTGCATTCTACTATCAATATTTTCTTCCTATGGAATAATTATTTTGGTTTTGAATTCAAGAATATTAAAATATAGATAATTATAAGTTTCAAATATAATTTCAGAAGAGTCTGAGCTGTGTTATTGAGACTGTACATGCATAATAAAATTGTATTTTCAAGTCAGGAGTAATGTATTTGAATTCTGACAGTTTATTAAACAATTTCAGTATAATGCTCCCATTCTTACTTGTCAATGATTTTTAATATGAAAAGACTTTTCTATTATATTTCCTCTTAGAGGTATTGGTCATTTTTAATCTACCTGTAAGACAACTCTGGCCCAAATGATCACATAGTTGAAGATGAACTTTTCATAAAATGAACATTCTGACATTCATTCTTATTTTCTTTATACAAAAAAAAAGAGAATTAGGAAAAGTAAAAACCAAAACCACCTGAGAGTTAAGAAAAACAGGGGAATTCGGGGAACTACAGTTTAAAATCTATAATGACTGTGTCCTAAAGCAGTGTAAAGGACTTTTACTGAAGGCGAATTATAGTAACATGATACAGAGAGAGGTTTAACCACAGTAGTAGCATTGCCACAGCAGTGGAAGCCCTCTCATCATCATACAACCACCAGAATAAAGACGATTGTCTTCATCGCAGATTGTCAACACTATAAGTATGAATTTATCATCTGTTAAAGGTGATAGGTCCTCTGATAGAACTTAACAGTTCAGCTACAGGGAGAAGGTTTAGATTGCCTCAAATGATTGTTTGAGTGGGGTTTGAAGGGAGAAAAGAACCAGAAATTATATACTGACTTGTCTTCTCTTTCCCAGTCTATCATCTGCTGTGCAGGCTCTTGCAGTTTTCTACACATCATCCACAGAGAGGGAGAGGATTTGCTCTTAGTTGTATATATAGTTACATGGAGAAAACCTGTATTGATTCATTTAGTGTTATGAAACTCTCATACGTATCCTATTAATTGGAAAATTCCAGTTCATTAATCTTTGCTAACAAAAATCCACAAATATTTTATATTTTATTTCTGTAGTTTGTCTCTGGTTTGTTTTGAACAGTACATCCCCTATATGCAATTTTTATAGCTTCACGGTACACACAGTTTCTTCTAATCTATATAAGGAACTCAGGCATGAAAAACTGAGTTACTTAAGAACATGCTGAGCAGTGTCTTCTACTTAACACATGGTTAACCTATGATAACGCACTTTAAGTTACTGAAGTGCATTAGCAAAGACTGACACCAGCATTACCAGGTAAATATTGATTTCAATATTTAAGTTGATATACAGCTGAATCTATATTGTTAACACAAGGAAAGTTCTATTGCCTAAGTGATACTCCAAGTTAATACTGAAGCCATAATTTAATATTTTTATACATTGTATACATATACCAAACCTAGCCCACAAAGCTTAAATATGACTATGATTCAGATACTCAGATCAAGTTGTCTGAAGAACAGAATAAACTACTTAATAAACAAGCATGTTTATTTTGTTAAAAAAAAAAAAAAACAAACAACAACAAAAAAAATCAAAGCAAAAACCAAAAATCTGAGACTCTTCAGGTACACTTTTTTCCTTTATGATGGTTGTCTTAGTGTTCAGGTATAGAAATTCAAAGGACAGAGAAAGGATATTAAGAATTTTTTCCATCTTAAGTTAAGCAATTAGGAAGAAGTTTGATGTTAAGGAGCTTTGTCAAGACTGATATTTTATAGGTGTCAACATGCATCTATGTTTTGACTCTTATCAAGCACTGCTAAAATCTAACCTCTTTATAAAACACAGTCCTACTTCAAGATCTTCAAACAGAAACAGTGCCCAGTGCTTAATTATGAGTTAGTTAATAAGACTAATATATTCCAAGGTAAATAAGTACAGAAACTTGTTCACTGCATTTGACCAAGCTATCTGCAAGGTGTCAATATGGATTCACAATAATTTCTATGGTATAAAAAATAATTGACTTGTTAAAAATAGAAATTTTGTAAATGACAATTAACAGATGCTGGGGGCATCTCTTCTGTTCCAAGTTTTTAAAGAAACATATTTTCTCAATCTTTTATCATCAGCAATTTAATGAGTGTAGAAGTTTCATATTTCTTATTTTGAAGGCACTAATGGGTATTTTAGTAATATGTTTATCTACAGCTAACAACCGTAATTAGCTTAAGTTATGGAATGTTGGTTTATAGCTGTTCAGAACCACAGTTTGTTCTGCTGCTGTTTTGTTAAATATTTGCAGAAAATATGATTTGCATCATTTGCAAGTTACATAAACCTTTATAATTATGGCCTAAGGTATTATACAAAAGTTATTTAAGTAATTCCCAAAGATTGCAGCTCAGTGCACCAAGCATTAGTCATCTGTTGTGCCTATTATAAATGCAGAAGCAATTAAGTAGATCTATGGTGAGAACAAGTTACTGCCAAGTTTACACAGAAGCATTTTTCAGTGGTGTCATTACTGATGAAGACTATTGTGTTGCTTGGTGTTTGGCTTTTTTTTTCCTCAGTTAGTGAAGAATAAAAGTACTACTTTGTGCCAGAAATTCTTGAGGTGTTTTAAAATAAAGTGTGGAACAACAGAAGTTTCATATATTATAAATAGATTTAAAATGCATATAACAGAAAAAATACCACACACACACACCAAAAGGAAGTAGCAAAAATTAATTTCTATGTTACAAAATTAATACAGATCAATGTCCTAAACTCTGACAGGATTTGTTCAGAAAGAATACACGAGAATCAGTCTCACACAAAAGTACTTTTAAGGTCTAATATTTGAATATAAAACCTGCTGTCTTTGCCCTGTAAATTCACTGAAGGCAATAAAAATTTTACTTGAGTGAAATACAGTAAAAGACTGGCTATCAGGCAAGTGAAAGCTATTACATGAGGAAACAAAGAGAGTGGAGCAGAAGTACAGTAAGCTGACATGTTTGCATGCATTTTTTAACAGGCTACTACCTCTCTAATGGAAGTTTTCCTTTGCTAAGCTTGGGTAACTGATAATTATTCCTGCTCTATGAAATAGGATTTAACTGCCATATGAAGGTTCTGGCACCTTAAAACATGCTCAAATTGCTTTTCCTTCTATAAACATTATTTTCTTGGAGCATTTCAATGGTTGGTGTTGCAAGGAGCTGAGAATCACACACTGAATATATTGTAGCACATACTTGAAACTGGGAAAATCCTAAAAGACATTGGTCAAATTGTAGTTTTCCTTAAACACTTCATAGCTTGAGCATGCTCTGACTTACAGTTCTAGTTACTAAGGGAAAAAAACCCTCATAAATACAGCTGTGGGTACATCTTGTTTAGCTCAGAAACTTCACACAAACCTACATGTTCAAATCTGTCAATTAATCCAAGATTATTTTGTGAGTTTTAAGTTTTGGATGTAATGTGCAATTATGTAATGATTTTACAATCGCCTACCATGTTCCAGCTGGGCACTGTACTGTTTCATTGCCACCTTTGAAGCCAAAGAAAAGCACATCACCTCCTTCTCTGACAAACTACATCTGCTGCTGAGCAGAAAGGAATTTAGTTGGGTCTTTCCTTTTTACTTTGCTAGTCTTTGGTGAAAATGCATAGCTCACTAAACTGTAATGAACACAGCTGTTTCTTATGCTTAATCTTGTCCAAAAAGCTCACCTATTTAGACACTTATGCACATGCAAATATCTTACAGCCTATGTCCTCTAAAAATCTGTCCAAATGCTCAATAAGAAAAGCGAAACAGAGTATAGCAGTAAAATAAGAGTTCTCTACATATAAAATTGATTAAAGTGATACTATCGACTTTGTCTTCAAAGAATCAGTAAGAAAAAAATCAAATTAATTTAACCAGTAATTATATGTAAGCACGATCTGGTTGCAGTAACAGTACTGTAAGGAAGTCATTAGAAGGCTTTAGGAAATGCGGTCTCTGAAAACATAATATGACAGAGCCAGTTGACTCAGTAACAGCTCCAGGAAGCCTTTTGTTTAGGTGAATTTAATAAATATTCCATTAGCTGTTGATTTCTTAGTCAAGATACAATGCATTATTCATAGACAGCTTTCTGACTTTTTTAATGCAACCTGCAGCAAGCAAATCAACACGAGAAAAAATAAGGCAATTTTCAACTCAACATATTGGAGGAATCTCTTTCAAAATACTAAGTAAACATGGGACTGAACTCCTCACCTACATTTATATCATAGTTACAATTACAAAAGCAATTAGCTGCACTTCCCCCTTTTTGATTGCTTCACAGGACTTCATTAGAAGAAATATAAAAAAAGAGATATAAAAAAAATCATGAAAGAAGTTTCCCTTTCAAAGAAAAACTTTCTTTGAAAGCAGTGGGATTTCACTGTAAGTTTTGCCCTAAACACTCAAAGGTAATAAATATTATTTAAAATATTTACTTTTCATAATGTGAAATCCATTCCCTGTGTTTCAGATGAATGAGAGATGTTGCAAGGATATTAACTGCCACATGGGATCTTCAGGTTAGAAATTAGAGTAAAACTGAAAGAATTAGAAAGAGGGGCAAGAGGTCAATGAGTACTCTGTCACCAGTAGTTCTTTAACAATAAGCTAAACCAGGAATCTTATTGGAATAAGTCCTCAGAATAGGAAATGCCCTGAAGCAGAGGAATGGACTAGAAGACCTTGAGGGCTCTTCTAACTCTCTGCGTCTATGTACTGGTAGAAGTTTATTTAAAAGGGAAAATTGACTATTACTCTGTACCATAGTTCTTTACCTCCATGCATTGCTCTTCTTTCAGGACTATAAGCAACAAAGAGCTAAGGGTAAACAGAGGTTGTTTATATCAATTACTTTTTTCTCTTGCCCAGCAAACACAAAAAGCAGATTATGTATCTATATCTAGAAGCTGCACACATAGAGTCTACAAAGAAACCTCAGAGGAGTGAATTGAGATCTTAAAAGAGTGATATTATATTACTGTTCTTATGGCAGGAAAAAGATTCAGTGGATAAACACCCACAACCCCCAAACAGAAAACTATAATGAGATAAAGAAAATAAAGGCAGTTCTGTGGGTTAGACCTTTCAAGATCAGGGATCTTGCAATACAGTCAGCTTGAACTCTGTTGTAGCAATGTTCAGATTTTCGAAAATTGGTATACATTTTTAAATTTTCCGTTTGAAAGCTTCACTGGAGCAAGTTGATTGTGGTTTCCATTCCAAAGCAAGCAATTCTGTACCAAGTGAAGTCAAAGATTGATATTCTGCCACCAAGGATATTTTGATAGTATCCCTCTTTATCTTTCTACTGCACAGCAATGAGTTGCAGCTGATCTCATTAAAAAAAAACCACAAACAAACAAACACGCTAAGGTGAAGACAACCAGATGATAAAGTACCACCAGTAACCATACAAAAACCAAGAAAAGACAAAAAAAAAAGGAAAATTAAAGAAATATTCAACAACAACAACAAAAATAACAAAAAGTGGAAAATGCATTTTAGAAAATGGTTTTGCATATGGTTTATTATTGTCTTTTTGTAGAAGTATAAAAACTCCGCCTGCCTTTCCACACATGGAAAACAGGAAAAACAATGGATTAATGCCATTTTACTGAGTCTGAGGCAGAGAAGGATTAATGCTGTTTTACTGAATCTGTGCATTACCAAATGACTTGAAAGACACCTGTAGGGTTTTCTAGTGTAAGGGGATGGCACTACCAAAGTGTCAAATTAGGGTACTGTTTCAAACTAAGTTACAGTGCCTTTCACAAAATCACCAGATTTTAGCCCTAGCCTCCAACTATACAACAGTATTTCCTTCTTATATGAGTTATATCTTACTTTTCTGATAGTCTCATGGGTATGCTAATATATTTCTTCTGATTTTTTTCTTAAATAAGTAACGTCTAACTGAATCCACATCACATTTTAATCTTTCATATGAATTACTCAGAGTATTCACTGGCATTCACAGGCTGAATCAATTCACTTTTGCTTAGACTGCTGCAGGTTGTGCATTGTCAGTAAAAATAATTTGTACTGAGGTTTCAGAGCCACAGTATAGCAGACCAAAGAATCTGAGCATCAGAAAGTTTAGCAGGAGTCTTAAAGAAAAGGACCCTGCAGTTATAAAGACTGTTCTAAGTTTAAACATATATAAATATCCAAACAACAGGATTTAAATATCATTGCTGCCTCTTCTTATGATCAAAGTAACAGTGAAAATCACTACTTCACTTAAAAGAGGAAGGGAAAACTTTAAAGTACAGCTGATAGCTAAACATTTTGAAACATCTCCCTCAACTCCTATTCCTTTAGGTAATGTTTGATGTCTCAAAGGAATTTGCAGCATTAAAGGTATAGTATTCTAAATAAATTTATAAAATACAATTTTACACAGTGGGCCTTGATTCTCACCTTTCTTATATCAGTAAAATATCAGGAAAAGCTGCACTGGGTTTTTTTTACACAAACATCAAATTTAAGACAGGCGAGATATGATTGACAAAAAGAACAGTATCTCTCTACATAATGATAACTAATAATAAATACACTAAATGTCAGCACCCTAAAATACTGAAATTAGCATTATCTAAAGTAATTTTAACGTTTCAGTACTGCCTATTGTAGAACATAACACCAAAACGTAGAAAGTATCAGAATCAAGACAAAATCATAATGCATCCCTTTAATTGCTGTTATGTCCCTATATTTAATGGTACGAATGTACAGCACGAAACTTGCATGCAGTATTCATCCTATTTAGCACAGCAGGTTGATAGAGGATACTAGAAAAGTACACTTATTTAAAATATTTATTTTTGCATGCTTTATGTGTGGCCCCACTATCACTTACATTTCTGAAACCCTGCTCAGAATACAAGTGTTCGTTTCTCGTGGATGCCACTCATCATTCACCATAGCACTGTCATTTCTTGTATTAATCCACTGAAATTGATCTTCAGCCTAAACTATGAGTTGGAATTATTTAATTTAGAGATGCAGAAAGAGGACACAGAACTGTCACTAATTTTTTAAGAGATTTATTGCTTTTGTTTTTGTAAGACATGCAGAAGTCTGATTTTCATTCTCCCATTTCATATTTCTCCTACCTTTTCAGATATGCAGTTCATAACTTTAGACAGTTTTCTTTGCAGTTTCCAATGTTAGAAGAATCTGATGCCAGTGTCCCCTATTCTGTACCTGTAAAATCAGTCTCACAAGTCATAGCAACCTGTGAAAAACAAGACAAAAAAAAAATCTCAACTCATAAAGGACTTCTTTAGAGAAACTGGGTTGATTTTCAATCACAATGACATACTTCTTTGTAAAATTCATTTGTAAGCAATAGTGTTCCAAGAATATTTTATATTTGTGAAAACAAGTAGATGCAGCTTAACAATATACTGAGTACTTCTGGGGGTGGAGAACCCAGGGGTCTATAAAGGCCTAAGAGTACTTTCTTGGGTGGAAACTAAAAAAAATAGTAAAAGATTTTGGTTTATAATGGCAACACAGCCTCAGCTTCTATTGTTTTCAAAATGAATGAAATTTTTTTCCTCTGAAATTTTCTGAATATAATACTGTGTAAAGCATGACAAATTTATAAATTACTGAGAATGGAACCACTGAAACAAAACTATACACTGGCCCTTCATGTGCAATGCATGTGAACATGAGTTAATAAGAGTTATTAGATCATGACAATTTCCCATTTTATCAGGTTTTGTAAAATTATTTGCCCATTTTTCCCAAAGAGATCTTAAGTTAAACTGATATTCATAGTTTGTGTAGAAACAAGGAGCAGAGAAAAGCTTACATGGAGAAGAAAAAACTCTCTGGACACATGGTCTATGCAAGTCAATTTTACCTATGGCAAAGTGACATACTTTACAAAAATGGTTCTCTGTCTCTGCATTGGAAAAGTCTGGCGATTTTCTTGAGTTTTTCAATGAAATGAGCCATACAAAGAGGAGAGGTGGGCATCTAAATCTCACACAGAAGACAAATGGCAAAGATAAACAGGATTAGAATCGGTGCTTCTTACCCCACAGCAGAGTCCTCTAGACTATATGAAAAAAAACCCAACCTGTGAAAATAAGGTAAGATTCTGTATCTTAACAGTAGCATATGTTACATATGGTAGCAGAGATTTGAATTTTTATTTGAACATTAGATTAATATATTGTATGATATGAAATTCCGACAAACCATTTCTTTCCAGCAGGAGAGGCAGAATTGTAAACTTCTAAGAGTTTCTGATAAGCAGACTTTGTATTGAATTGAACACAAATCATCTCATGCCATAAAAGAGAAAACTCAGTATATTTTTGAGGTTCAAATCCCCTTTTTCTCTGATGCTATTCTGCAGCATTCTGTGCACTTTTTAATACAACTTGCTTGTGCCTTCTATTCTTATTAGTTATTTCTTGCAGATTATGCTTTTATAATTAGTAATGCAATATTTCTACCTAAGTATTTTACAGAATTATGTGTGTTGATGTGTATGCTATAGTTAATTGCATTCTCTAAATTTGGGTAATGTTGTGAGAAATAATTTAAATTCTTTTGTTTTTCTTCATGATTATTAAATTCATTTAGAAGAAGAGAGGGAAAAAAAAAACTAACAGGAGAATGGTAGGAGTTTGAAATAACAGGCTATAGCTTAGTAAATATGCTGGAAATGAGTTGCAGGTATATCCATATGCTAACCTTTCATCTCTTTCACCTAGGGGAAAACAAACAGAACCAAAAAGATGAAAACCCCCCTAATAACTATAGAGATTTAATCTAAATTCTCCTGTTCAGAGACAACAGAATCAGAAATATTTCAAATTCAATGTTATTTTTCACATTGGCCCTAAATATAATAACAGTCTCATCAGCTGACTAAGAATAAACAATTAAAATAAATCATTTTCATCATGCAGCAATGGCTTTAACTCTCCCCTGTGCAGAACAAACCAAGAAGACTGGTCAATGGGATAAACAAAACAACACTCTGATCTCATTGACAATCTTAGATAGTAAGCCTGGTTTTGTACCAAAGGTCTTCAGTGAAAAAAGACTAAATATAGATTAAATTAAAAATTTAGGATGTCCAAGTGAGGCAGGAAAGATGTTTCAGACTGGCTGTCATTTAATGTAGTGGGATTTGATGAGAATCTGTTCCACTTGGAAAAGTAATTCTGTTAAATTCTGCGCAAAATCCTGTAAGAGCTTGTCATGCACAGATAAGGGAAGCCTTGTAAAGCAGTCATAAAGACTCCTAGTCAGAGATGGGGCCATGGTATCACAAGATCCTCTAGGTATCCTCCTGACATATTGATTCGCCTGCCGCTCCTTTCCTTGAAGCTGATTGAAGGGACGTTGCTTGAACAAAGTTGCTGGGACCCTTGCTTTTCTCTCATTTGCAGACTCACCTCCAGGGCTTGCAAACAATGCTCTAACAGCGTTGCATGGTAACAGAGTGGGCTACGTCACAATATTTTAATAAATAGATCAAGCTGGGGTACATATGCCTGAAAAGTAATTAACATAGTCAATATCTAACACTGGCAGCTGTGACAGGCTAATGGCTATTCTAGTGATCTCAATGTTGCTCAGAACTTCAGAGAAAATTCTGTGGGAGATAAGGGAGTGAAATGAAAAGCAGGAGAAAAGGCCAAAGGCCTGCAAAATTAAACTATCTGTTTCTGATAAGCTATAATTTGTTAACAACTGTCATAAAGAGTATGAACATGCCAATGCCATCACACAAAGCTGTCATCTTGTCATGATGCCAAGGAAACCCAGAAAATGGTATAAAAACAATGGAGCAACAGAAACACAGGCAGACCTAAGAAAGATTGAGGAACTACAAAGAATAGCCTGTTACTATGTTTTAGTTGCATTTTTTGTTCAAATTACAGCAGATGTTCTGGGCCTTGACTCAGGAGCTGATCAAATACTGCAGGAACTGCAACTGAACAGTAGGCATGGGAGTTGAACATGCTGCTCTGTAAGTCTTGGGACTTACAGAGTACAGTAAGTTCCTTGCAGTACTTGCTTTATGACTCTTGCAGGGTGGAAACAGGACCAGGCAGTAACACAAATCTTCCCTTCTGTTGCTGGAATAAATTACACATGATGAGAAAATGCCAGAACCACAGTTTCTGAATTCTGAAATGGTGGGATTCCTGACTTCCTCTGTACACCGGCTCTATAAACCAGACTTTAATTTTAACATGATTTTAAATGTACCCTTCATAGGCTGGCTCCCATCTTGGAAAAGCGCTCATGACACTATCATATCTTTGATATTTTCATAAACCGTTATAGAATGAAATCCCTACTCAGACTCATTGACTTCTGCATCACCCAAATTGCAGCTATAAGTCAGTATTTTTGGTTCTCGAGAACAGGAACCAGATTTGCACAAATAACCTCCCACCCTGCCCTTCACTTTACTTTGCTCCAAACACAATGGAGCTGGAGTGCAATGTACCTTGTTCCCTATGAGGTGGGTGCCATTTGCACATCTTTGTACAATTTGGAGCACTGAATGTTAGTTACACTGAACTGTTGGGCCTTCAGGATAACTTCAACAATCAGACTAATGAGCACTACTCCAGATGTAGGAAAAAAAGAACTTTGTTACAAAGTAATATGGAGTTATAAATTTATGCTGTCCTTAAGATTAGATTTGTTTAAAATGATACTTGGTTAAAAATAGTATCATAGATGTTTCTTCTTGAGGATGATCTCTTGCTAATTGCAAGCTTATGAGGTCACATTTTATTGCTACATAAAAAAAATAAATGTCTGGGCATCCTACAAAAGCACTGTACATTTTTGTAGGATGTAAAAAAGGGAATAAAGGTATCTGCAACAGTGAAAGCCCACACTTCCAGTGAAATCTTTCTGTCTGTACAGTGATATAGCTTTTGATGAAAGTTATCACATGTACAGAAGAGAAAAGGAGAAATCAAAACACATTTTCTTATACTAGGTTAGAGAGCAATCACACGCCGAGAAAACAAGGGCCATTTTTAACTCGTATCAGAAGGGGGCAGTAGTTATCATAGTAAAACGCTAGAAAACTAATACCTAAGTACTTGAAACAAATCTCACGTACTCTTACTGTTTTCATTTCCTTGTCACTTGCTTATTTTATTCATTTTAAGAGTCCATTCACTGTTAAATAGTCACCAAAAGAAAGCTGTTAGCAAACAAATTTAGTAATTCATCCATGAAAACATTTTTCTGAAAGAAACTTCATCACATGGAAAGTTTTAATTTTGTTAATCATGTCAGTTGAAAGAGTATGTTTCTACATACAACACTTTAAAACAGTTATTTGTAGGTGTTTTTTTAATCTCTCTAAACAGACTAAATTATGATTACAGACTTATGAACTTTCCACACCTTGACACAAAACATAAATTTAATGAGAACCATACCAGACTGCAATTAATGAAAGACTTTTTGGACTGGTTACTACTACCCTAGTAAAGATAAAATGTATAATATTTTAGGTTGCTGTCTGCACTTTCTGATGCTAGTTTTAGAACCTGCAAAGAAAATAATTTTGTCCTTATTCTGGACTGTAGTGGTCCATTTCCATACTTTTACAGCATCTAATTGAGACCTTCTTATTTAACAGGAAGACAAAGGAAGCAAGACTTTGAACTGTTTTGAATGATTTGTGGCTGTCCAGCCAAGAATACATAGTCTGGTTTTTTTGAGTTGTTTTTTTTTTTCCACCTTTTTCAACAGTAGATCACACTTTGTTTTATTTTTAAATGAATTTTCTATGGATGAATGCACTTCACAAAAGCTGCTGTTGTGCAAAAGTGCTGAATACCAGGTCTGCTTGCTTGAACAAAGTTTCTGGGACCCTTTTCACTGATCAGCAAGGGAGGATTTTGTGACCAGAAAGGCTGAATGCTCCATGCTGCTTTTATTATCTCATAGTCTTTGATATATGGGCTCTGACAGAGGAAGAGACAATTCTTGAATGCCAAAATGTTTGCTGAATCACTGTAAGGATAGATTGTTAGCATACTAATCTCACTCTACAGGAGTTCAAAGACAGGAGAAAGGGTCTTCCAAACATTGATGGAAGGGATATTTTGTCTGTCGTTCTCTACGTGCCAATAAGCTTAATGGATATTTAAAAGGCAACTGAGTGGGATCAATAATCTACTTGAAAATTTAAAATGGAACAGTCCTAAATCTTATTTCTCTTGAACCAAATTGAAAGTTTACATTCAGAGAAAAAATGAACATATATCAAAAGTCGACAATTTGTAATTTCAAAAGTTCATTAGCTTCTGCTTATCTTTCCTAACTTTACGTAATGATTTATCATCCCTGTGTTTTATCTGCTTTCATCTTTTTGATGACACTCATTTTTCATGAAAAATTTGTTAAAATCAGAAAATTTCCAGTTAATTTAATTTCATTTATTCAGCTTCAAAGCCTTACAGGTCAGCTTTCTGAACTGCAATAAATGTAGGTTTGGGTTTTTTTTTTGTTTGTTTTTGTTTTTGTTTTTGTTTTTGTTTTGTTTTGTTCCTTTTTGTGCGAAAACCAAAAATACTGTACCAGAAGAACTGGAAAGTTCATATCAAACTGATGTGAAAAAGAGACCAAGTTGTTTGTAGCAAATGAAAAGAAAGAAGCCACAGCACACTGATGTTCAGGGATCTCAATCAGATGTGTCATTATAAGGCCCAGAGCATTTTTTCACCATGAGTGCCTCAATCATTTTTTGAATATATGTAAACACTCATCATCCATACCCTACTGTAACAAGTTAATGTATTAGAAAGAAAATTGTGATTTGAGGCTCTAAATCTCAAGCCAATATCATTTTAGGGCTAGAACAAATTCAGATAAATAGAGCTGTTTCCCCTTAAACCCAGGTTCTCACCATCACTAATTTTTTGCAGATGTATATAAAATCTAACAATCTATGCAATTTTTTTACTGTTCAATAGCCTTAAAAGTATTTCCAGCATAGAGGGGTTTGCACGCATTGAACTAGGAACTATAACAGTATATAGGATCTCCCTGAATTAAACTCATGATCTCAACCATTTGGCTTTCAAAGGCAAATGGCAAGACAGCTTGCACTGCCCTTTGGGTACCAGGAAACAGTAGAAGACAGCAGTTATTTTGACACATCCTTTTTCATGAAAATTTTATTCAAGGATATGGGAACAGAAGAAAGCAAACAGAAAGGACATCATAAAAGGACTATAGGGGCTCAAACACATCCTGTGTTCTGCAGACTGGAATGGCTCTCAGCAGACCTTACTGGTCTTGTGCCAAATATTTCAGATGAAGGTGTAAGAAGATTAGCAAGTTATAGGCAGATATGGGACAATTCTTTCCCCACATAATTGTTTTGCCCTCAAGCCTATACCTAAATGTTGGCTTATTACCCGAAACAAGAGCTTTTACATCTCTTTCCGTATAATAGTTAACCTTAAATACTACCTTTAAATAAAAATGGTTATGCCTGTGGTCTGTGCAGTGATCTGTAGCAGTAACTGTTATTCTTATGGAATGGAAAAGATTTCTTCTTTGTGATATGTCACTCTTATGAACTGTAAGGCAATTCTTCAGTTCTTGTGGTAAGCCAACGAAAATTAGTATTTTTGAATATCTTTGTAAATTCCCTTCTTAAAGGCACATTCAAAGTAAGCTCAAGAAAACTAGGTAGCTTAAGATAAATGTAATATTTTCAAAGCATAATATGATCAAAATTTGTACGGTTCTCTTGCTTTTGCATCATAAAAAAGAATTGTACATAAAAGTGAAGACCTAATTATGAAACATTAAACACCCCGGTTTTAATTTTTTTCTTATAATTATTAATATTTATTTTTAATGTTTATTTACAGATTCTTTATTACAAATTATATGTTTATTAGAATGTATTCTTTTGTTATTTTATTATATTATTATTTATTATACATTTGTTTATTATAAATTGTAAGTTTATTATACGGTATTTTTTTATACTTAAAATCAGTCTTAACTTCCAAGGAAACATCTGGAAACATCAAACTTCTGTCTTACACACTTAGTAATATATTCAGACAGTTTAAGTTACTAAGGCAGTTTTCTTTGGTAGAAATCATTACTTACAATTAAGTATAATGCCCTTAGAATTCTCCCTTGATATTTATAATACAAAAAAAGTTAATCTAAACCAACATTAATACATGCCTTTATGCCTAATGATGTGCATAAATCCTTGATCTTTGCACGTGTCATGTTCAATTTAGATCATGTGGGTTTTAAGCAGGTTTTTACTTTTTTTTTTGTTGTTCTATGCCTGCAATGTTTAACTGTGATAATGATCTTTAAACTAAGATCTATGAAATCTGTACGTAAGAAAGTACATAGTCATAAGAGAACCAGCTATACAAAACTTCAATGTATATCCTATAACGACTATTGACTTCTGCTTTAAAAACCAACTGAAACATTGAGCCTTTTGCTTGATAGAAAAGAAAGCAGACATTGATGAAGACAACCAAATTCTAGTTTCAGCATCAGAATAATGCACTAAAAATTAGGAAACCTTCTTCCTGTACATAAAAGAGCCAATCAGTTGGCAAGACTTGAATGAAAAGAAAAATCTAGGCCAAAGTTCATTTTCTTACAATTTCCCGATTCTCAAAGTCAATCTGATTTCTTATTGAGAAGTCTCTATTCCATAATAGGTCAGAATAGGTCAGAGAGATAGACTGAGGTTTAAGAGAAAAAAAAAAAAGAAAAATGGAGCATATGTTTGAATAACCATCATTGTCTACTTTCATTTTTCCAGGTTTATGTTTTGATTTAATCTGAAGAATAAAGAAAAATATTATATCATACAGATACATTCTTGTGCACACTGAAGATTCAGAAAACTGATGAATTGTGTAATATCTTTTAGAATAAATAAGTAATCTTTTAGAATAAATAGGTATTTGCTTTCAAAATATGTTCTTGAAAGTTCCTCATGTGTTTTAAATTACGTTATTCATGTAAACAGTACAGTTAATTAAAAAATAAAATTTAAAAGTTATATTAGAATAAAACTACATAGCTTTTTCTTTTTTTTTTTTCCCCCAAATAGTTGTTTTCATTCTTTTGTTAATGTAAAGAATTGTTTAAAAGGGAAATATAAAAGGTAACAGCGTCAGGCTGTGTCAGGGAAGGTTTAGACTGGATATCAGGAAAAATTTCTTCACAGAGAGGGTGATCAGGTATTAGAACAGTCTGCCCAGGGAAGTGGTTGGATCACTGTCCCTGAAAGTGTTCAAAAACCATGTAGATGAGGCCCTCGGTGATATGTTTTAGTGGTGGTCTTGGCAGTCCTGAGGTAATGGTTGGACTTGATGAACTTAAAGGTCTTTTCCAATCTAGTTGATTCTACGATTCAGTGAAACCTTCAAGGAAATTTTCTATCAAAACACATAAAAAAGGAAAAATGCAGAGAACAAAAAATATAAGACAAAACTTATCAAAAAGGATTTTTATTTGAACTTTTTACCAATACTATATCTCCTTTCTGTTGTCCATCTGCTAAACTAACTGACCCAATGAATCCAATACTTTCTTAGTCTCTGCATAACAGTGTTTTGTACAATCATTTATTTCAGAGAGATACACAGAGGGAGGAATATTTATTAAATATAATATTTCAATTGTAGACCGATAAATTTTCTTTTACTTACCTATGACTTAAAGGAACCCCATGATTCAGGAACATCCAGTGACTCATTAGGCTAATGAAGGACTTTTTTGAACTAGCATCTGTCAGTATGATGGGACTAAATGCTGGTGCAAACCACCAAGTCACCCATTTAACCCTGAAACTTCAGTATAATTGGTCTGGGGTTTTGACACTTTCATCTGTCCTGCTCTTCAAACAGGACAACAAAGATGACAATGCTGAAATTGAAAAATGCAGGTGTAGAAGTATTAGAAAGGTTGCATCATAGTCTCCAATCATCATGAGGTATTGGTGACCCACTAATGAAAACTTCTACAAAAACTAAGGTCAGGAAAAAAGCTGATTTATCAGTGTAAGTGCACCCCAGTTTAGAGAAAGCTCTCTGGAGGAATAAGTTGTTATACTATTGCTTTGTAACCACTAACACATTAAGTAGTAAAGCGAGTATTTTTCAACCCATTGCTCTTGAGAAAGAGAAAAAAAAATCAGGAATATGAATCAACTCTGAGATGAAAGCTTTTCAATAATGTCTCAGTTATTACATGATTCCATAAGACACCAACTTCATAAAGAAAAACTCTGAAGTGTGTGTTTAAGGGCACTGCCACACTCCTAAGTGTTCTTATCAGTCATATATATTGCTAAACTCTAGAACCAGTAGTATCTAGTGTTAGATATTAGATATTAGATAGCCCACAGTAGAGTGGACACCTTGGCTACAACAGTGTAGCTGGGCCCACTATGTCCGACTAGCTGAGAAACATCCAGGAGGATGTGGGACATGAGGAAAATTTCAGACCCTCGGTCTGGTCTGCATACAGCTCGCTTTTTCCTGGCTGTGCAAACAGATAATGAATGGGAGTAGTTGGCAAGGATTTCCTTTGTGTTTTGGCAGAGAGGCTTAGCACCTTTGGTCTCCACTGACACTACTGTTAAGGTGAACCAACCCAGAAGCAGGGTAAGCTGAGAATAAATGTCATCCTGTCCACAGGTCTCCTGGTCTATCCTAACCAGATGAGCTGATATTATTTAGGGAGAGAATCGTACTTTCCAGAAGTGCTTATATGTTCCTGCCATAGCTCTTACTTCTGGTCTGCTCTTTCTGTCTTGCTTAAGGGCTGGGAAATCAAGCCAATATCTCTGAAGTCCTGAGGAGTCACACCACGAGGTTCCAGCAGGCTTTTACTTCAGAGTCAATGTGGATGACTCTTTGGCTGACAGATGCTTCTCTTATGATGTCTTTCCTTAAGTTCTTAGGGATCTGAGTTGCCACTTACTCCTACGAAATTGAAGAAAAACCATTTGACCACCTAGCTGTAAGAGCACACTAGAAAAGAGAACCCTCCCAAAAAAGGGCACCAGAAGAAACAATTTTTTTTTACTTTTCCTATATGTATAACACTTCTGTAACATTACAGGTGATGTCTGTATATAATTAAATCAGTAAATTGTTTTTCTGATGCTTTAATAGACATTGAAAATGCATGATAACCCCTGTCCTTCAGAATAACAGGAAAAAGACGCTGAACTCAAGAATTAGAATATAAATTTGTTATGGTCATGATCCTTTTTATCTGAATGACGCTAGATCCAAGATATTAGAAATGAAATTGTTATTTACACAACATTTTGCAGTACTCTAAATTTTAATGTATGTAGCAAACTGTCAAACCTACAGCCAGACTATTATGTGTTAGAAGCTTTAATTATGGAGTGCTTCAAACATTTCTTATATTATGCCATCTGGTGCACAGAGACTTTAATGAATTTATAAATTTAATGGAACGTGTTCTGCATTCAGAATGCCTGAAAATTGCTTAATAACCACAAATAAATGATAGATTTATCAACATATCAAAAAAAAAGCACAGTCCTTTCAATTGGGCCATTAAATAACCAGCCAACAGCTAAATGCTGGAAATCATTACTTAAATAATTCTGTACTATTACTATTATTCATTTTAAATCTTCAAACATATCCCAGTCCAGAGATTTTTCTACATTTGAAAATGTAGGAATTATTTTACATAGGAATTTATAAATGTTACTAATATCTTTCTTAATTTAAAAAACAAACAAACAAGCACCAAACAAACATCAGAGTTTATATCCTGATCTATTTACTTTTTATCTAAAATGTTCAGAGAATTAGATTCCATAGTAGTGTACTCCTACTCATGGGGTAGAAAAAATTTTTTAATACAAATTGTTCAAAGAAATTCAGTTAACTTAAGTACAGTAATCTATTTCTGGCCAGCACTGCAACAATAAGTACTAAAACAAGACATACACTCATGATAACATACTTAGGTGTAGTATAGAACCTAGATGTATGAACTAGAAAGCATGAGAAAAATCGTGGTATCACAATGATATGAAGTGTTTAAATAGGATTCTTCTCATGGTTGAGTGGAACCCAAAACATAAGCAATAGCATCTCATTGGAACTCACTTCCACTTCTGTTAGCCATTTTTCTTAAACTCTTATGTAAATTTCTCAAGTGAAGGCAATATTTTCAATGGCTTAGGGCGATCAGGAACATGAAGTCTTCATCTCCAGTTGTTTCTTGGACAATTTGCTATATGGATGATAGATTCCTATTCTTTGTCTGTGTTAAGTCTTTTTAGAGTCCTAAAAATATGTCTGTAATATTAAAATTATTTTCCTAAAATTATTCTATAAGGAGTGTTAAGTTTATTATTTACTTAACAGGAATGTTGATGCAATATTATGCAAGCCACTGCAGCTCCACATATGCTCATATTTGTCTTCTCCTAGAAAAACACATGCTTCCCATATGGCAAGGACAACCTCTGTATTCCAGAAGGTGTGGGTAAATACCAGTCCTTTTTTTCTGGAGAGAAATGAAACATGGTTAAAAGTTAGTGTCATGATAGAAGCATAAAAGGAAAGGAAATGAGTTAGCATTTACTCATCCCAACATTGAAGAAAATTTGTATTATTCATAGAATCATAGAATAGAATCATAGAATAGTTAGGGTTGGAAAGGACCTTAAGG